>NW_027176207.1:8861151-9128651 GCF_023055335.1 Clinocottus analis | reverse complement strand
AAGATGAGTCATATGATATCGATCCTGACTTCTTCAGCTCTGTTAGGCTTAAAACTGCTCAAAGTTTATAATATGACAGTTTAAGTCTTAAGCCAAACTTGTATTAATTTTGCTGAATTTAGTCTGATGAGGGAGGCCATTTAAAACTCAGGAGCAACAGTATGTGGCGTTGTTGTGTGAGAACTTACACCAATGTCAAAATTCAAACCAAGAGCTGAGAAGTACTTCAGCTGAACACGGTCACGCTGTGTGTCTTCTCAACACACCGTTGGCCTTTTGATTCATTTCGTGAAAAAAATGTATTGTCACTCATCAATTTGTAGTTGATACTGTGGCAGCGTCACAGGTGGAAGTAGTTGGCCAAAATAAACATTGTACTTATACTGGAAGTGTTACAGTAAAACCTTTATTCAGGCTTTAAAAACATCCCTTCAGAAGTCCATTGGTGAGTTCATGGCTGCTTTTTCCCGTGTCAAATCAAACTTTGTGAAGCGGGTTTTGCATTAACCAATGTTGGGGGAAAAAAGCCTTCGAAATCAAATAAATGTCAATAAAAGTTTTTTTTTTAAACTATAGAAATCAAACAACCATGGGTCACTGAATATTAGCAAAAATCTAGATATAAGAACATGTATTATTTCATTGATTTAATTAATTTCCTTTGGACCACTTAGCATCAGTTAGTCTTGCTTAATTGGTTATTGTTAAGGCAAAAGTGCAATGCAACATATCAATATATACCTATCTATCTATCTATCTATATATATATATATATATATATATATATATATATATATATATATATATATATATATATATATATATACATATATATATATATATATATATATATATATATTATATATATTTTATTATTTTTATTTTATTTCTATATTCCGTATTTAATATAAAAGTTCAAATCAGCTTATGACAATCAGCTTAGATATTATTGTTGGAATGCTTTGCTTGGTTTGCAGCTCATCTTTACCTTTTACTATAATTGTAGTGTTGAATGTTTATTGACTTGCGCCCTGTTTGGGTGCAAGTCAATGAGCTAGGGTATTAAGAGTATAAATACAATTCATATTTGTAATCTTGAACAAAGCTCTGCATGCACTAATTATTTGAGTGAGTATTTGTTTGTGCTCTAAATGTGTGCAGCAGTGCGTGCATGATAGCTAAGTTTGATGCACGTAAGTGAAGCTGTTTGCCTCGTTCCTTCCTGTGTGTTCTGAAATCTCCCTTGCTGCAGACAGTCTGGGGTGCAGAGATGGTGGAGGGTTAGGGTGTGGGGTGTGGGGGAGGTAGGCAGCGGACATGGCGGCAGGCCAGAATCAATTGGCAGTGTAATGAGATGGCCCGGTGCCAGGTAACCATGGAGCTACCCTCTCTGCCTGTCTACCAGTGCAGAGTTCAAAATTAAACTGAATGAATGGGGTAAGAGAAGGAGGGGAAGGAGGGCAGGGAAATAAGGGTCTGAAATGGCAGGAGTGGAGGGTGAGAGAAAGAAAGAAATGGCAAGAGAGGAGGGTGGCTGATGAGGGACCGTGGGCTATTTCAAAGCACTGCTGTACAATTTAACTTGAGCCCTTATTTCAGAGAAGGAAGATGGAGGGGGTAAACTTACGATCCTCCCACAGATTTTGAGCTGTGAAATATCTGGAAATGCAGTTTCCACCCATCTGCATTTTGCTACTGTGCACTGGCAGCATTTAAGTAAAGAACAAGTGCTCTTCACAAAGGAAGAGAAAAAAAGAAAGAAAAGTGACCTCCCTGAGTTTTCTTCCTTGATGTACAAGTTGAGCTGCTGCCTTTTTTGCAAATCTCATGGCATTAGTCGGTTTAATTTGCCTGTAAATCTCATTTCTTCATCCCCTCCTAGACCCACACTCTTCCTCCTGTCATGGAAGACGTGTTAATATTGAGCATTTGGCTGCATTCTTAAAGTGATTAGTACAAGCCAGTGGATCCTGCTGATGAATAGAAATTAAGTAATTAATACAGTAATTAGATCTTTTTCTCCTTCTTACAGCATTACCCCTGCTATGTCATTGTGCTCGCTTCTTTCTCAACTCTTTCCACAAAGAATGCTAGAAGCAGTGTGCCACTCATAATGGATAGTTTTACTTTGTCTCAGTCTGATGAATACAATTTACTGGTATGTTGTCAAACACTGCAGTTCAGTCAAGCCATGATTTGTACTTAAAAGAGTGAAATCAATACTTTGTATTAAGAGGATAGGCATGTTGAGAGACAAAGTATAACACAAGTTAGACAAACTTTGTAATTTCTGTACCCCATTCATTTGCTTTAATTTCGGTGTGTCAAGAGTAAAACAGAGGTTTACTTTAGTGGGATTGTGGCTCTTCTTTTGCCAACTTATAATCACCAATCAAATCAAACATTCAAGACATGTTTTCTTCTTCATTTTACTCAAAATCCAATAAAAGCAGATTTTTATTTGTTAAAGCTAGCCTCTACTAATCAAAAGCCTTGTCAAGTATGCTCAGGATGCTCAGGATAAAGTTGTATCGACAATGGCAAAGATTTAGTTGTTTTCTGACTCAACGCCTGACTGTCTTTAGAAACTGGTCCAACCTGGTTGAAACAGGGCAGAGCCGGCCACACATCACAGGCTGGCCAGACCCAGCTGAACCAAGCCATCCGTTTGTTTTGTGCAGTTTTTACTGCAATGGTGAAAGTAAATGTTAGGCATGGCTGAACATACAGGTTATATACTGTGCGTGTGTTGTTTGAGGAAGGGTTGGAGTGCTGCTTATCCTGATGTGACCTTTGCTTTGACGAGGAGGCCGTCTTGGGTTTTCTATTTTGTGACTTTTAGAGGGAGGGAGAGTGTGATATACTAGTCTGTCTGTACAGTGAAAAGTATGTTCAGCAGTGGGCCTCATGGCCTGTGAAAAATGGTCAGGCACTCCCTGCCGAAATGGCCCAGACTTTGAGAGTTTTGAGTGCACGTTGAGAGGGAGACGAGACAGTGGGCCAAGATGTCTGTGGTGTGGATTAATGGGGAGGACTGGAGAAAGGGTGCCGCAGTTGTGCGTGAGCAGAATATTCAATGGGGGAAGTGAGAGGAGGCAACAGTGAGGGACAAGCAACTGCAGGAGATTGGTGAGATGAAAGACGGGGAAAAGATAAAAATGGATTGAATCATCAAGAAGCAAAGCTGTACGAGCGTGAAGGAGAATGTACAGTAATAAATACTGCTTCTGTCTCGTGTCTGCACACAGCTGCTCTCTTGTCTCATTGCACCCGGCAGTGTGGGCTTTAAACATTCATTCTGTTGCACTGGGCTGAACATGGGGCGACAAGCTACACAAAGGCCTTCACAGACTGCTGAAATACACACCAGTCACGTTCAATGATTAGATATCTCTAAATTTGACCCATGCGGGGAAATATATACCAGGGAGAGAAGGAACAAAGGAGGTCCATGCTTTTGGGAGTACACACTGAGATGAATCAAGTATGCAGCATATTTGGTTATATTTATAAATAATTATTCTTACTTTAAGTCCTCGGCATGGGCCAATATGAAAATACATGTGATTCACGATATTATCAGAATATCATATGCTTAAAACTCTTAAACTGTTGCTAAAACATACTGGAATCACTTACGATCCAAGGAACAAATATTTATATTACCTCAAAGTTAAGACCCAACTTTTTGGTGAGGTAATCATTATTTCTTCTAATTCCTGTATTTTTAAAATCAGATTCATTATCATGAATGAATGTTTACGAAATAAACACTCTTCAGCTTTTACCTATCTGACCTTTACTCTGAAACAAGGTGTCACTGTAGGTTGAAGTTTCTTGGGCTAGTTGTTGAGATAATACAGCAGACAGACTGGACTGTGGGCGATTATCTCACGTTTTGTTTTGTATCCAAACAATTGCTACATGTTGCTTGTAGGTACTCAGAAAATGATTGTAATGATCTTTAAAATGCCAATAAACCCCAACCACATCTGAAAGAGGAAACATTACTGGACATGCTTGTACTTTGGAAAGCAACAGCTGCACAGAACTCACTTAGCACCAATGAGGAGCCTGAGTGGCGACATGTAGGTATTTGTTGAAACTTCCTTCAACACACTGACTCATCTGTGAATCACAGCCCAAACACAAATAGTTAACACATTATGAATGAAAGAGGGCTGGGTTATTGTTGCTTCTCCTTGCATCTTTCATGCATGAGATTAGTACACAGTCTAGTTTTTGATTAAGTAAATCAGATTAAGTAAACCTAAGGAATACACTTATTAATACGAGATAGATTAATATTCACTGATGACTCCATAGGTTTACATTTTCAATCATGATGAAGATTTAAAAGCAGTACTGTTCAAGTTCAACTGTACTTCAATCTCTAAATATAAACATTGAATGAAACTTTTGCTTCTTCAGGTTAAAAATCAGACTAAATAAAAGTGTAAAAAGTGTATCAAAAATCCTGATTGCTATATAAGGTGTGGGTAATAAATGCACTTTGTGGTCCAGAAATGTGAAGGCATTTAAAATGATTTTATTAGGTTTACAGCCTGGTGACGAGATAAAAGACCGTCTGTTCCGTGTCTCTCTAAAGGACAGCACAGGCCCTCATACGGGCATGGAGTAAAACCAGAAAATGAGGACCACCATACTGAAGGACAACCAAGGTCAAATTTTGTGTGAGGAGTCCTGGATGTTCTTTTGTTGTGCGCCCCCATTATAAATATTGAACAATGTTTTTAGACCATCAAATTACACGAAATACAACAGTGATGTAGGCATACCAAGTAAAATTAGTTTATAAGGTTATCCTGCACTCATAAAAAACAATGACTTGCGTGTCACTTATGCCGTGGGTGGATTTTGTTACGCCGACTTTTATTTTCTGAATGAAAGGTGATTGAAGTAAAAGGCAAGAGGTTTCCACGACACTGATGGGAGGAGTTAACATGTCATGCCAGCCACTGCACATGTGTCACGGCAAAAATAGATCTTTCACTTAAACACTAGTCCTTTGTGAATTACTAGTTTATGTTCTGTTCACAGGAATGACTTTAAAGCCTGGTACAGCACCTACATGGCTGCAGCCCAAAATGGACAATAATTGCAACACATACAGTAAGAAGACAGTAACCAAAACAATCCAATACGATATTAATCCATATTTATCAAGCCTGTATTCTTCTGCCTGTTCTCCCTGTACTCACATTATATCATATATATATATATATATATATATATATATATATATATATATATATATATATATATATATTTATATATATATATATATATATTTATATATATATATATATATATTTATATATATATATATATACATATATATATATATATATATATATATATATATATATATATATATATATATATATATATATATATATATATAGTATTGATTTTCTTCCCATTGTTGGCAGCCCACTTCCTCTTCCCCACTTTCCCAGGCTCAGAGAGAGGCTTGAAGGGGTTACCTTGTTAGAGGTTTGGGGTTATGCCCATGTCGGTCGCTCTGTTTTCTTCAACCTTCTGTTTTGGAGAGGCCCTTTTCTGTGGCGGCCCTGTGACAGCGTTCTTGGCAATATCCTGAAAGTCAAATCTGTTCATTTAGATTCAAGTGGTGACCCTGGAGCAGACGGCAGCCCATTGGCATGCTGTGGCAAAACTAGGACCTAATGTCAGGAACTAAACATTTGTCCTTTTTCATAAAACTAACATGCTGATATTCATGAACCTATCTATGTCTGAAGGGGATTCTTGTATTTATAAAACACAGTATGGCGTATTGTGCAATGTGTAACTGTATAAATTGCAGACAAATTAGCTTATTGTTCTTCCAAATGTCAGAAGTCAGGGTCAGACAGGGTTATGTGTGTCTTACATAAGGGCCCTTTAGCACAGCAGTTGCTTACTAGTGTTGGACTTCTGTGAGCGCAGTCGATCTGTACAAGAGTGGAGAAAAGCTTCTTCAAAATCTGAAATAATGCCTCCAATGTTGGTGCAAGTTACCTCACTGGTGGGTTCATTCCTGTGTAGGATGGAAATATTTTGTATAAAAGCATCGGCAATCCACATCTGTATACTCTACCAGGAACAAGAAATGTACTGTACGAAACACAAAGCCTATTGCAGTAAAGGAAGAACAACCAGGTCAAATGTACAAAAATAGTGGATAACAGTGTGGGCGCACGTAAAATAATTATACATTGCATCATTTCTTTATTTAATAGGGAATTAAGCAAATAAAATCCATAGCCCTTTTGAATCTCACACACACACACACACACACACACACACACACACACACACACACACACACACACACAGTGTATTTAAAACCAAGGCACACAATGAAAAAAGTTTGGAATTATGATGTTGGCATGCAAGGATAAAAATAAACATGGACAGATGCAGAATAAAGCACAATTCAACAATTATTGCTATGTAAATATTGCCTTTTATAAGTAGAGAATATACAGTCTCAAAACTAGAGTCGCTGGTCTTGTGAGGACATCAAGGAGACATTAAATAAGAGCATATAAAACCTCGACAGTGTGCAGCATCAGGATTTGAGCAGAGCAGACACACGCAGCCGTATCAGCCGCGTAGTCGCCGTAGCCTTCAGCTGCCTGGTGGGCCGAGTAGAGTTTCTTATGGACAGACAACACAGCTGTATGCCATTCGTCTGAAAGACGGCTAATGGGACAAAGGGCATGAGTGAGGAGAGGGAAACGAGGGAGAGATGCTCGCTGAATCGCCCAGCCCTCCCCTGAGCAGGACGGGGAGCACCGCTCTTCCTCTTTGCTCCGAGCTGCTTTCTCCCGGCCCTCAGCCATTTTGGAGAGAGGAAAAAAGTGGCTGCTTTCTCTCTCTCTCTCTCCCTCGCTCACTACGTGGCATAGCTTTGGAAAGGCTGCTGTGTTGTAGCAGCAGAGAAGACACGTTTTGCAACTCGCTCTCGGGAGATAATATGTTTGCAGAGAAAAAAATTCTGATGCAAATCCACCTTCTTCCATCTTGACTTTTTTTTATGAATTTTTGTTAGCCTTGCATTGAGCTGCTAAACCTCGCTCCTCTTTGCTGTGCACTTTCCCTCATGCTGAGTCCTTTTCTTTAAAAACTTGCGCTCCAGTTTTGTTGGCCGGTGCTTTTCCCCATGTCTTTTTTTTTTTTTTAATATCTCTTCTCATCTCTCAATTTGATTTGATGCAACAGAGTTTAAGACAAAGGAATATGTCCAAATTTTGGCAGCACTAAGAAGAGACAGAGCTGCAGCCAAGGATCCTGCTGGGATCCAAAAAAAGCCAAGCAGAATGAAGCACCCCAAAAAAAAAAAAAAGAAAACACCACCCTTTCCTTTGCTTGGTCACAAATTCCACTTTCTCTGTAGCCAGCCCTGCGCTGCCACTCCTCCTCATGCACATCTTACCGCATTCAACCTTTTGCCATTTCTCTCTTGCCGTACATTTTTTTTTAAGGCGATTTGAGCTTTTTGTACCCCGGAAAATGTGCACTGGACAACGGGTTAGGAGTGCGTAATAGGGACAGAACCAAGGGATGCTATCTTCCTACTTTTGCTTGTTATTTAGATTTTCTTTTTTGACTGCTACTGTTATCGAAACGTTGTTGTTGTAGTCTCTCATGTGTTTTGAGTGTAGGCTTGGACTACCACGTGCTTGTGATTGTGTGGTTTTTGGAACGTGTGTGCACAGGTATCGTATCTGTCAGTGTTAGACTTTCTGCTCAGTTCAAAGTCAGTTGTTGATGATATGTTTATCTGTTTTTATAGGTTTCTTGATTCATGCTTAAGCATTGGCCTACACTTCTCCTCGAGCCTGACTCCATCTGATTCCAGAAGATGTCTGACCATCAATTCCCTCTTGGTATGTTTGCAATTTATGATACTTGTAGTTTTCTTGCTGATACCTCGGTTCAATCTTGTTTGTAATCCGCAACATATGATTCGTACATGTTTTTATGGTGTTCATTGCAGCTAGTAAGGTCAAGGGGAATAGTGTTGTTTTACTGTATGTAAATGCATCATTTATCCAATAATTCTACAAACTGTATTTATAAATTTCCCAAATTAAGACTGGAATCATATTTTGTATTCTGTGCTGGTGCAATTTAACACGATATCTCAGTCTAATTTACACTTGCTTACGAATATTTTCCGAAAGACTTTGGATTTGTTGTCTGTTATGTGTTTGGTCCTTTTGCTGAGAACACAAATGACCTTGCAATGGCCTTGAGGTATTCTATTCATATCGCTGCGTTTCATTTTAATCTCGTACAGCCTAAAATGACATTCTATTCTAAGTATATTTTCTGAATAAAAATGGTTAATTAGCGTGCGTTTCGCGTATTTTATTTCCACATTTAAAACAACACGCGTTATATATTTCTGTCTGACATTTCAAAAATAAATGTTGACCTCAGTAGAATGTGTGATCAGTAGGTTACATCAACATCACGTTCATCCCACGGTCATGTGCTGTGGCCCTTTCCCTGTACCATGGTTTGACTTCAATGCTCACAAACAGGAAATATGTTTTATAGCCAAACTGAAAAAGGTCTGATAAAATATAAAATATGAAAGGAAGTATATTTTTTATTCTAAGACAAGTATGTATTCTTTAAATGTTGTAAAAGTAAAAAAAGACTAAATATCCAACATTGAATTGAAGACGTCAGCGTGTTAACCCTGGCTTGATAGACACTGTGTTGTTCATAGTGGTTCGTAGATGAGGTGGAGTTCACAGGATCAGACATAATCACTTGCTGTTTCTGTATTTTGTGGGTTTCGTCTTCTTTATCTGTTCCTGAAGTGGTAATGTCAGCTGCCACAAACCCGTAGATCCGAACTTGTGGTGACTGGCTGCACAAGCTCGTATCTATAGGTATGTGTCTTCATGGCGAACACAGCACCTGCCATCTCTCGGTAAGAAAAACCACTAGCTCGATGTAATTACCTTCAAAGCAGGTTTTGACCGGCTAATCTTAAAGATTGGAATTGTCAGACTTAATTACAGTCGTGGCGACGCAGCAAGTAATTTATAACACAAGCTCTCCTTGCCTGTGTTCCCTCACACGAACACCACTGACCCCAACACGGACAGGATAGCCTCCACCAAACTTACCCCACGTGTCCCATACAGTGACCCCACCCAAAGGAGGAGGGCTGGACTACATGAGAAAATTACATGACATTATAAAAATTCCTGAATTTGGCAAGTGAGTAAGCGCTACAAATCAATGAACAGGGCGGCTCCACAGCAATATTACGGGATGTTTTTTTTAAAAACATCATATTTTTTCAGATATGTTATCAGTGGATGAGCAAGAAACAGACATTCCCATGTGTTGATCCCAGCGAACTGCTTCTTAAATTTTCTTTTTAAATTTCCAGGTGTCGTAATAACGATGTTTTCGTCGTCTTAACAATATACTGTAAGAATTATTCATTTAGCATGATAGATTTGGATCCGTTTCACCCTGCAAGGCAACAGTCTTGCGGTTTCCTCCAGTGTTCCGCAGGTTGAGGTAGTAGGTTGTATAGTTCAGAGTGACACCACAGGAGATAACTGTACAGCCTCCTAGCTTTCCCTGAGGAAACACCACACACTCTGGACCCTGATGGATTATTTTACCCAAAGCCAACTTTGTTTCCTGTCGGTTGTAAATACATTGCGGTACAGGTGTTTTTTGTATCTTGCCTTTTAAAAAAAAATTGGGAAATGTATTTTGTCGCAAACAGTGTTTCACATTTTTTATAGGGCGTAGTAAGATAAAAAAAAATATGTCTTGAACATGTCAAGAATTCCCTCTCATGTGACATTATTTGTGGCAAGAAGACAAAAATGAAAAGAATCCCTATGCAGAGGATAAAGGGGTTGGGGTTGGGAGAGTTTGGGAAAAAGCAGCAACATGCTGCTGCAGCAAGGTCTGTGGGCCGCTTTAATGAAATAAATGCCACTGAAGGGAAACACCATACAGCCGCAGGGGGAAGAACACGGTCTTGGCAGCCAATTATGTATAAAGTTCAGTTTCACTTTTCCAAAACTATATATTTCCTCTGCACAGCGATGTGGTAAAGAAACTGCTGTGATCAAAACAGCCAGTTACAACTTTCACTGCTTTCAACCAAGAAAACCACCGAGCCCCAAATTCATCTCGGTCCCTGCCGGCAAAAATAATCAAATGTATTGCTTTATTTGACGCCAAAATGAATATCTTGACATTTGTCACAAACCATGTGCAGTTAAAAAATATATTATATATATATATATATATATATATATATATATATATATATATATATATATATATATATTAATATTAATATTTGTACAGGTTATCAAGAGATCAGCGACATTTTGAGAAATTATTTGTACATTATAACACAGCTGCAGGATTTAAGTAACACAGTTGTAAAAATCAACTATTCCTGCTATAAACTACCATAAAAGTATGTGCCTTTATCCAAAGAATAAAATCCAGCAGTGGATGCAGTCCTGTTTGGGAGAGAAATGGTTTCCCCGTAGTGCGGTGTGCTGCTGTGTGCAGATGTGTAGAGCATGGAGTGGCGTGATGATGAAAGACTGTTTCCACTTAAACTCTTCGCTCTCTGTCCCGGGGCCACCGAGTTCGATGGAGGTGGAGTAAGGAGCTCTGAGCCAGAATGTAGCAGGGGCCCTCAGTACAGGGCAGCTTCTGCAGTACGAGAGAGTGAGCAGTCAGTACAGTAGATACAGCGAGAAGACGCCAGTGTGTTTTTCTCTCTTTTTTTCAGTGCATAATTACCCAGCTTTCTTTGCTTTCTTCCTCGAGGAGCAGCGTGGTTTTTTTTGTTTTTTTTTCATTTGCATCCCTGTCTGTGTGAGATGTGTTGCTGTAGCCATTGGTAGTGTGTTACAGTACACAGCAGAAGGCATACTGTACAGGAGCTCTCCCTAGTGACCCCCCCGAGCACACACACCACGCCCTCCTTGTGGAATATAAGTGTAGGTTTTTTGTCTTCATCAAACATTTCTATAAATAGTCCCGTTTAGCTGTTCTAATGTTAGCTCTGTGTGTGGCCGACTCGAAGTGTCGAGGTCGCTTGAGAGGACGTGAAAGTAAAGAAAGACACTTTGTAAAACTGAGACGGTATAAGCAGACCATTCACTGCCATGAAGTGCGTGTGATGTCTGGGACCCAGAGATGCATTTGCTTTAAAGAAAGAAATAGAAAATACTGCTGAAATAGAGGGGAAAAAAAGGACAATTTCTGATGATGATCAAATTAGAAAGAAAAGAAAGAATAATGTAAATGAAATCAAAGTGTCTGTTTATGATTTTGAATCGATCTTCAAATTAAAGAGAATTCACTCTCAGAGAAACCAATGCAGGGAAAGACTGTAATAGTGTGGGACCACACAGGCCATTTTGTTGCTGTCACTGATCTCAGCCCATTGTGTGTTGTCCGTCAAAGAAACCCTGTTCTGGTAATTCCCTCTTCTCCCCATCGGTCTTGCCTTCCTACCATCTTGTCTCTCGTCCTTTTCCTCGAGCCTTTTCTGCTGCTTTACAGCCGCTAATACTGACAAAGTATAAGACAACCACACCACCAGGCTTCCAGTTACATTTCCCTTACCGCTCCCTGAACTGCGTTTTCTCTCTCTTACTCCCCCCTTTTCTCTTTCGATCTTGTTCCCACCCTCCTTTTTCTCCATGAAACGCACGCTGTAATACCCAGTCACTCTCACAGACACAGAGGGAGCGAGAGACAGGAACAGAGTACCGGACTTGCCGACCGGAGAAGGATTTTTTTTCTTCCTTTTAATGAAAAGGAGCTTGAAAAGAGACATTGTAAGATATAAATGCCTATCTATGCCTTCTTTCTTGCTTTCTTTCTGCTGTGCTTTCTCGCTACCTCTGCTCTTGTTCACTTTACCACTTTCTCCCTCCCTCTCTGGCTTTCCTTATCTCTCCTTCTCTGCATGTAACAGGCCTTTAGAGTTTAAGTGATTTCAGCTGCGGGAGGAAATGAATGGATGATATTTATTCCTCTTTCCCCACTCTGCTGCTGCTGTTTTCGATGCTGTATTTAGCAGACAGAGGGGTAAGCAGAGCCTCTACAGTACCTATGCCCCGGGGACTTGAGCCTGCAATCCATGAAGCATGCAGGGCAGAGGAGGGAAGGAAAATACAGAGGCACAGGCACAGACAGAGAGGTGTGATATAGCGAGACCAAAGCGCCGAGCAAGAACAGAAAGAAAATGTGAGACAGATGGAGCCAGGGGACAGACAGAGAGACAGACAGACAGACAGACAGACAGACAGACAGACAGACAGACAGACAGACAGACAGACAGACAGACAGACAGACAGACAGGGGAAGATGGGTAGTAGTGTCACATGGAGAAAGAAGGGCGAGTAGCAGTGCATAGAGGGACTACAGCAACAGGCGTTACACATTTTTTCCTATTATTCACAACACTGTGGCGGTTTAGGTGTTCTGTGTCTGAGCCTATTTTCATAGCTTTTACTCATAACAGCAACATTCAGATGATACAAGAGAACTTCCGTTTGTTTTCTGTTTTTTTGTTTTTTTAAGGTCTGATGTAAAACTGTGATTGATATGGACAACTTCAGAGCGTGCTGATATTGGGGGCACATGTGTACTTTATTGGATTGCATGTGGCCTGCATGATTGTCCGAGGGTGGTGCTTTTTTTTTTTCATTGGCTTTTAATGTCATTCAAAGAGTCAGTTTTGTATCTTGCATTTATTTGGCTTTTGTTCAACTCTTTCCTTCGTGTCTTTCTTTCTCGTTCTGATTCTCATTTGTCTTTTTTGTACGAGTGAGCATGTAGCGATACAGGCCCATTGATCAGCTCGTTTTTTCCTTGTGCATTCCATTTTTCTACTGGTGCCCATTGCAATGCATCTTCTTGCATGCATACCTATTTAATTCAAGACATTTTGTAAAGACATTTATAGAATGGATTGTGCTTTATTCTCTACGTTTTCTGTTACTGCGTTATGTCTTAGTGGCTTCTTTCCTCCACAGTGTGGAGATTTACTGCAGTGTCAGTCATGTGTAATACTTTCAATGCAAACCCATCTTTGCTGTATTCCTCGTTCACCTAATTTAACCCTTTAACCTTACTCTTGCTGTGCCTTTCATCTCTCTCGCTATCCCTCTCTCTTTCTCTCTCTTGCTCTCTCACTCTCTCTGGCTGCACATGGAACAGTCTTGCATGTCTGAGCAGCAGACGGCTAGACAGCAGCAATCTGCTACAGCAGCCTCGTGTGCTAGTCCAAATGATCCATTCAACAAAGCCTGAGCTAGCAGCACTAAAATCTCTTCCTCTGCTCCCCTCTCCAGCTTTCTTTTTTTTTTCATCACAGATCTCTCTCTTTTCATTTTGTCTGGCCACATCCTCCCCTTCTCTGTTCCTCTGCTGGGCTGACCGGCGCAGACATACAGAGAGGACTGCGGCAGCCTCTGCCATCACAGTCAGCTGGGTGAGTTTCCTTCTCTCCTTCCTCGCTTCTTCTCTCATCACCCTCCCAACCTCCGATTCCTCCTCCTCTTCATCTCACGGGCAGTCAGATCTCATTCTGTCTACCTGACGAATAGGCTTTACAGCCAGAGCCGCGTGATTGACAGGCGCAGTCTCAGAGGACTGACAAGCCTGCCATTTCTGGAGATGGGATATCTCATAGGGAACATATTAGTCGGAAGGAGCTTTGGCGTTTTTTTGCGACAAAGGGCAATTTTAATCTGGCAGTCCTTTTTCTGTCTCGGCTGCGCTCCTTGTCGTCTGACTGGTACCGCTGCGCATGTGCATGGTGCAGAATTTTGGCATTTTGAAGACTCAAATGTGTACTATCAATTATCGTACCATGATTTGGCTGAGCGAGGCTGTGACAGCGAAAGGGAGGCCAAAATATGCATAGACAGAGCCATTCTGATAGGAACATCATATAATGATAGAATGTTGTCGGTCTTGGGAGTGCATGGCCGTTCAGTGGTGACTACAGTACATGTGTACAGAGCACAATAAGATATGTGCTCCGTTTTGTATTAAGAGTGATTGATTATGTGCGATGTGATTTACGATGTGCATCGGAATTCAACTCGTGCGCAGAATACCACGACACCTAATGTCTTATACAGTATTAAAATAATATGCATGAACTAATCCTGACTTACCGAGACCAGACCGAACTGAGTGGCGAAACTGGATCTTAGGTAACAGCACAGCATAAAGCCAGCGATAGCTGCCATTGTCTTCTCAAGTCTCAGCCACAGCACTCGTGCAGCAGATGATCTACTGTATGTCGCATAGTAAAGGCCATACGAAGAAGCAATCTGTTCCTCTCTCATTCCCTGAGACCCTAACTTGTGACGTTTTGCTGTGATGTGCACGGGTTGGGTTCTTGGGAGCTGCGAGGGGCGCTCACACATCTCTGTAACCTAAAAAAAAAAGGGGAAAGACGAACATGGCGGAGAGACACAAAGCGCAACGAAGAAGGGACGGCTTCGCTTATTTAACGAGAGACGGTGACAGGGCGTGTTCATATTATCCACCCACACAACTAAAATAGAGATTGAGGGGAACAAAAAGGGAGGACATTGGGTTTATTTCAGGTTATGGAGGGGTTTAGACCCAGTGGCAGGCACAGCGTGTCAGGCGTTGGGTGGGGGAGAGCGAGAGGGGGAGATGGAGAGAGGAATGTGGGTATGAAGGACATGTGACTGGGAGGGAGGGACGGATATTCCAGACAAGATGCGGTGATATGGCGAAACGCTGTCACATTTACAGTATCCTCGTTTTTTATAGGCTGGAACAATGAATGAATGAATGAATATATGACAAATTTGTGACTAAGGTTACACCCACAGTGACTAACGTTACACATGCTAACATAGACTCAGTAGTAGGGACACTGCCCTGCTTATGCTGTATAGACACAGGCACACGCTGACAATATACCAGGAAACATGTCTACTCATTTATATGCAGCAGATGCATTTTAGCGCATAATATCACCTCTTGATAAAAATGTTATTCAGTGCTTTACTTTATTATTTATAATATAACAAAAAAAAGACACATATTCATCATGAATCCTACTATTTCTTACAGGCTCTTCCTGCCTTATCTTGAGAGCAACACAAAGTACTGATGAGAGCGTGACACTGAAAGCTCGGTACACTTGTGTTTGACCTCATGCAAACGATCATCTTTCTTTTTCTATACCTGGTGCTTCTGTGTGTGTGTGTTTGTGTGTTTGTGTGTGTGTCTCTTTGTTCCATGTGAATAGGAGATACTTAATATGGAAACTCAATGCATGGTTGAGTGAGAATTATAGGATACTCTATGTTTGCAGCAGGGTGCCACCCCCGTGGGTGCCAAGTCATTACACTGTGGATGAAAGCAGGATTGCAACACTACAGTAAAAGGCTGTTATAGTGTGTACTGTGTTTTAATGGATGTTATGGAAGGGCCGAATGAGAGAGACAGTATTCGGCCCAGGTCTTTGATGCAGGACTGTACTCTGGGCCAATGAGTCTACAGCTGCTGACGATAAGTGTATCACGCTAAAGACTGTCGCCTCAGTGTTCACAGTTCTCCTAAAACTAACGTTCAGAGTGTTGAAATCTGTCTGCAGGCGAATGCCTATTTCTATAATTGGTCGGTGATCTGTGATCACAGTAACAGCTTCATTTCCAGCTCTCCCCTCCCTTTATCCACACCTCCAGAATGTAACCCTTCACATGTCTCCTTCCTCTATTTCTTCCTCTCCTTCTTCTTTTCCTTCAGCCACTCTGAAGTCGCTCTCAGTCTTTGCGCGAGCTTCAGTAGCATTTGAGCCGCGATGCTGTTTGATGTTTTGTCCTCATTCTTTCATTAGTTGGGACGGGATGTGATGCAGTGATCGTGTGGTTGAAAGGCAGGTAGCTTTGAGCTATTTTCAGCTTTGATTTGAAGGCAATTTTTAGCCGTGTCAGCTGAACGGTTGAAAAAAAAAGCTGCCAATTTTAATTTTTTTGTACAATCGCTTCATGCTTGAGGAATTTAGAGAGCCATTAAATAAGCATCTTTACTATGTGGTCAAACAGGGACTTCACTCAATGTGAAACTCATTCACATTGGCAAAGCACTTCATATCTTAGTGGGAGTTTTGCTCCTCAGCCTGGTTTCAGTTTACTATGTGAGAATGGAGCTGGAAGAAAGGTTGCCTCACAATGACTGCAGAAGGATTTAATGCAGGGTAGACATTTTATTACGAATAGTAAAAACGCTTATCAAACCATCTTTAAACAGATGTAAAACAAAGCTGAACAACAGTCAGAAACTACTGCAGAAGAATGATTGACGTTGGTTTCTGTAGGATGAAACAAACAGTGTGTGCAGCCCTTGATCTTTCATTGCCATATTGTTGTTTTAATATTGAGATGTTTAAGCTGGAGGGGGTTTCGAGGGTTTTTGTAATGCCATCTTTCAATCACTCTGAGATTTGCATCTTAAACAGAATAAAAAAGCATTTATTGTCAGCAGAAGTTCATTATGTCGACACATCTCATCTTCCATTTGGTAAAATGTAATTGTGTATTGTGATTCATTGGGGTTTCCCAATTGAAGCAGCAGGGCTGCATCAGTAGGTCATGGTGTCAGTGTTTGCCTCGTTCAGCTAAAACATACAGAGGAAGAGTAAACCCAGACAGACGGGAAGAGGAAGAGAACAAGACACAATATTAGTAGATTTCTGTTTGGTTTTGAAATGTCATCCTCTGCTCTCAAAAAAAAGAAGTAATGACTTCGCAGAATGAGAGCAGCTATGTGTTCAGTTCAAGCGTTCACATTGTACTTCCATTGCTGTGTGTGTGCGTGCGTGTGCGTGTGTGTGTGTGTGTCCGTGCGTGCACACGCCACATTATTAAGACCTCCCACCGCAGCGTTGCCCCCCAGCCTCTGCTCGATTCTTTTCCAACTTGTAAAATGGCCGACCATTTAGAGGACTGGAGATCTGGACTGGAGTGTCTCTCACTGACAACTTGCTTAGTGAATGTGTGTGTGTGTGTGTGTGTGTGTGTGTGTGTGTGTGTGTGTGTGTGTGTGTGTGTGTATGTATATATATACATATATATATATATATATATATATATATATATATATATATAGATATATATATATATAGATATATATATATATATATATATATAGATATATATATATATATTCACTAAGTAAGTTGTACTGTGTACTGTACTAACAGGTGTAATGCTCACAGCTGAACCTGCTGTGTTGGAAAGGAGGAAAAGGAAATACTAATACTTCCATGTTCCATTTTCAGGGATGAAAGAAAAATCCTTTCACGGTTCAGTATATGTTACTTAGATATATTAACTATATCTGAGCAGTCTACGGTTTTGTATTTATCTCAGTCAGTTGTGGAACAAGTAATGAGGTAATGTTTGGATGAGGTTGAAACAACTTAGTTTGAACAAAGCCTGATTTCATTATTGTCATTCAATTAAAAACAGCTTTAGCGACGTTTCTTAATACCGTTTGTAATTCTGTTCAAAATTTGATCAGCAAACACGACAGATTACATGTTCTGTAGTTAACATACAATTGAATGCACTAAATGAAGAGGTTTTACTGTAAATCACAGAGCAACCATCAGGGATTTCTTTTTCCACTGGGAGCAAACAGCAACCTTTTAAAATGCTGATTTTGTATTTATTTTTCCTGCTCATCTTAATGCATGAATAAACACATCTGTTATCTCTGTACAGCATATGCTAGTGAGCATGGTTTTGTCAGCTGTGTGTCCTCATTGGCCTGTGATCTCACTCACACCCCCTCAGAGTCCTGAGATGCCCTCGGATGAGAGGCTGGACTCGCTTTTGAATCCAGCTCAGTCTTTTTCTCCCTGCTGCTTGTTCCAGTAGCTGCTGTTGCTCCAGCGGCAGCAGCAGGTGTGTCTACCTCCTGTACCCCCCCCCCCCCCACGGCCCCCTCCCCTCCCCTTCCTGTTCCCTTATCACTGCAGTACGGCAGCTCTGTCTGGGAGCCAGCCATTCCATTGTTCTTGCGCCCCCTTCACCTAAAGGTGCTCTTGTGGATGTTGGCGCCGCCCCGCCAGCCCCTGCCCGTGAACGGGACCGGTTCCAAATCACTGTGATACTTGGCACCTCGGTGCCCGGAGCACGTATACGCTTTTCTGTCTCCCTTTTCTCCCTGGACAGAGCTCGCTACACTCTCTGCTGCAGACCGCCGCCATCTTGTTACTGCCTGTGCTGCAGGTCTGCCCGCCTCAGACGCACTCAGAACCATACCGTCGGACCCAGCCTCAAGTGTTTGCCAGCGTCTCTCTCTCTCTCTCCTCCACGGTTATTTTGTTCAATGACATCCTGCCTTTTCCTAACTTTATCGCAACACTTCTGTCGCTAATGGGCACATTTTATCCCTGCACTAAGGCAGACACACCTGCAACGTTTATTATATCTGAAGGGCTGTACATCGTAGAGGCTGCAGGCTCTTATCCCACCACACAGCACGATGAGTTATGAGCGTCACAGAACATTTATATTTATTAGTACAAAAAGGAATTCATGTCATTGGTAATCTATATTTAAATACAGACGGTGTGTGTGTGTGTGTGTGTGTGTGTGTGTGTGTGTGTGTGTGTGTGTGTGTGTGTGTGTGTGTTTGTTTGAGCAAAACATTACCCGTCCTGTAACTGTCCCAATTACACATAACACTATCCAAGCACAACGAAGCTAAATAGATGTGAAGGACTCATGGTTAATGTTATGAATGAGGCCTTCTCTTTTTTTTTCTTTTTTTTTATGGGAATTATGCATCACAATCCATCCCTGATTTTGCAGGTATTTTTGTTTATGGAGCCCAGTGTATGCGGAGAACATGAGCACATATTTATGCTATATTTGTGTGTGTGTGTGTGTGTGTGTGTGTGTGTGTGTGTGTGTGTGTGTGTGTGTGTGTGTACGCACGCGCGCGCGTGTGTGTGTGTGTGTGCGTGTGTGTGTGTGTGTGTGTGCGTGTGTGTGTGCGTGTGTGCGTGTGCGTGCATGTGTGTGTCTTTGAGAGAGAGGGCGGGGGGAAGAAATCGAGCCGTGGTAAGAAAGTCCTCGTTCTAATTCTGCTTGGCACAAACGACGCTGTTTGACCACATGAGCACAAAGCCAATACTAAAGTGACTGGAAATGAAACAGGCTCACATTCCCTCTCAACACTGTTTACACAGAACATGTATGAGCATAATTAGATTGTATAGATACAACTTTTCCAAACAGCTCCATAAATTATTCACCAATGTCTGCATTCTAGATGTGCTACACTTTCAAGTACAACAGATTTACGTGGTGCATTGTACTTTTCTCAACAGAATCAGCTATGGGTGAAATACAAACAAATTTCAGCGTACAGTATGGAAACGATATTACTGTATTGAGCACTGTGCTTTGGTGAAAAACAAGTGCATGTGAGTAGGTGGAGGCCAAAGTGATGCTGCAGAGAGTTCAGAAGGTCTTCGATCCTCTCTGATACCAATGAAATCATAAAGAATACGAAGAAAAGCAAACTGTTTCGTGACTCTGGAGTATACATCCATACATCTGATGTTGACAGTTTATTTGTTTCTACTTGTGTCTCTGGGCATACATGCAGTATGTACAGTAGCACTGCAGTGATACTGTACATGCAAGGCCAAAGGCTTCAGGGTTAAAATGTTGCTTTTATCTGTCGTTTTATTTTTCAGGTCAGTGGAGGCAGCGCCTCTGTCTGAGTCGATCACAGAGCTGTTCAATCAGAGCTGTTGCAAGTATGCAAATCACACTCATATTTCATCTGAACGTGATGCGGTTCAAGAGAAAGAATGACAAATATCAGTATCAACTACATACCTAGAATATATCTACAATTTCTTTGGTTGAAAACTCTCTGTAGAAGCAGTGAGTCCTTAAACGACATCAAACTGGCAAGCTACCATCCGATGAGACATTGACAGCAAATCATTGATATGCTTCCTATGAAAAAGATCAGTTAAACCTTTATTTTGTTCTACTGTCAGCGAGTATTTGTCCTCATTAAATTGATGGCATACAGTTGAATTTGACTCATAGCTGAACATCTTGAAGGACATCCATTGAGGCAGTACACGTAATAATACAGTGAACCATGTTAAGACAGATGCTGTTTGACAAATACAAGATGTAACCAATAGAAGTTTCTTTTAGAGTGGAAATACAACAAATGCTGCAATTTAGGGCCTCAAAATAAGGAATTGTCGGTCACAGTCAACATACTTTTACATTTGAAGAGTCAGCAGCAGCTATTCATTGCATTATTCTGTATTTTAAAGTGGTATAACATGTCGCACTGGACAGAGATAAAAGCAACAAGTGATGACACTTTTTTTAAGGGATGACAATCTGTCTGCTGGTCCTCGTACTTCAGTCCAGCCAGAAGTATCTCAGCAATTGTTGAAAACCTTTTTTTACAGATATCCCCGAGGCCCTGAGGACAAATACTAATGACGTTTAGTGAGTTAACCCAACTTCTCATCTAGCGCCATCAGCAGGAACTATTCTTCACCTATCCAGCAAGGGCCATCAGATTTTTGATGGAGTGGCACAACATTTCAAACAGACATTTGTGGTTCCCAGATGATGTGTCTTCATGACCTCTAGCGGCACCGTGGGGATGACATGAGAGGTTTTGTGGCGAGTGTCTCAACAAGTACTGAATGGATTGTCAGGAAATTTGGTGCAGACATTGTTATCCTTTGATGACCCCTAACGTTTCATGTACCACCATCAGCAAGTCATAAATTCTGACAAAATACCCAAAACTAATGACATTCCCAACAGCCTCAATTGTACTTTGTCTTTACTGCTGATCAGCAAATTTGAGCACACGAACATGCTAAGCTAAGATGAACAAAATAAATATTATTTCTGCTGAACCTCACCATGTCATTATTGTGAGCATGAAGGCACGCTGATGAGAGCATTTCACTCAAAGCACTGCTCGGATTATTGTAAACGCAGCCTCATAAAACCTCTAGCAGAAGGGGAGTGGCCACAGGTATTCATCATGTGCAGGCGACATCGCTCATGTAACTGTAACTCTCATGTAATGTGTTGGACATGTTTGGTTTCATTTCCACGGCATATGTGTTTCTCCTTGGGTGCAATAAAGTCAATACAATTTATTTTTTTTAAGTTGCAGGTAAAACATGATTAAATAAAGTATAATCCGACTTCAAGCAGCTTTCTGAGTGGTCACTGACATGTTCCAGCACAATGGCAAGCTATTGATCATCACGTTGATGTGTAGCTATCTTACTGTAGTTGCTGTAGTTGCATTGCTGTTACATTGTAGTCAGAAACAGGAGAACAGGAGTGGAGTGCATTATCTTCACGGCAGCAGAGTATAGCCACAGATTGCATGACAGGGTGCAGTTTGCACGTGGAATGTCAAAGCATTTCAGGCCCTCTGTGATGAAGGCCAGATGTTTGAGTTATGCATGGGAAGTGAGTTGTCTACAGTTGCTACCGGGCATGACAGTGATGTGGCCGGGCACCATCACTGGTATCTACTGTAGAATCAAATTTAGGAAGGCCCTCTCATATATTGGCTCGTAGGCTTATGGCTTATATTTAACCAATACATGTGCTCGGTTGGAAAAAAACGTCTTCAAAGAAAATCAGGTGCATGAGTAGAAATTTAAACAGTTTATGAGAGAGTAAGTAGTACGGTAGTTATAGCAACTCATTCCACTTTTCACAAAGCAAATATTAATAAACTTTAACAGTCAGAGTGGCTGACAACTTCGGGTGGTGAGCATTGTTGGTCAGAAACCTGTCGTATCGTATTGCTGCTGTTGGGCAAAAGAAAACATCATGAGTCATATAGAATATTTGGGGATTTCTTTTTTGTACTCGTATGTTGTAAATTGAGATTTGAGATGGATTTTTCAACAGACGTGGGTCCTTCAACAAACAATTATTTTCCTGGAACTGTTTGGAGAGACAACATTTTTCACCCAAGGACAGTGACAATAAAATCAGTCAACTGCTGTGTTCATAAAAAAAGTGTTTAGATTTTGCAGGTCATAGTGATCACAGTGGGAGAAATACAAACGCGTACGCAGCATCCAGCGCTACATTCGTCCTTCTCCTCCTACTTTAGCCCTTTTCACCTCGTTCCTTCTCCCTGCTTTTTTCTCCTTGTCCTTGTCTCACTCACATTTACACACACACACACCCAGCCTGTCTCTGTGTCCCCCCCGCCACACACACACACACACACACACACACACACCGTCTTTTGTTTGGATTCAGACGGCATTGAAGGCAGATCCTGTGGCCCTTCTGAGGAGAATGTTAATATGCCCGCCTGGTCTCTCTGGGGATGCAGAGAATGGACTCTGGCTGCTAATGCACTGTCACACTAACCGGCTCACTCTTCTCACAGTTAGCAGCAGCAGCAGCAGCAGCAGCAGCAGCAGCAGCAGCAGCAGCAGCAGCAGCACCGCTGCCTGTCCTGAAATGTATTTAACTCCTCTCTCAACTGTATTGTCACATGACATGCAAATAGTTTGTTTTGTGTATTTAAACTGACTTTACTTCATTTCAGTGGTACTATATTGTTTGAGAGTATTCTACTACATGATGTTCATAATCCATCCTAATCTAAATGTGTGTATTCATTGGTGAATTATTATGGAGGCCCATTGCTGTTTGTTCCTCTCCAATGAATTTTTAGATTATATTTAAATCATTGCAAACATACAATATTGCACTAAATGTAAGGTTTTCCCCAGTAGGACTAGATTCAAACTCTGATCTAAGCATCGTTAACTATTCTGCAGAATATAAGACATATTGTGCTTTCAGTGCCAACTCTTTGAGTTGAAGGCTCATCTGCCAAACCAAACTGTGTAGCTTCTATTTATTCAATTATTTCAATCAGAAAATGGAAAATAAAAAATGCTCAAGATTTCTCTTTTCTGCTGGGATTTGCTGGGATCCAGAAATGTTGTTTCCCTCTTGAAGTGGGTTCTGTGAGCATATTTCCACACAGTACCTCGTGAACAGATTATTTAAAGGTTAAAGTTGAGGCAGCGAGTTGTAAGGACATTAAACTCTCACACTGTCATCAGTCATTCACTGTCAGATGTATTAAACAGAACAGTTTTGATGATTTGTGTATTGTATTTTGCATTAATATGTTTTGATTTTAGACATTGCATGGATTACAATAAATGATAACAGCAAAAGAAACAGTTAACTCAAACTGTCAAACCAGGAGTCTTCATCCGCAGACAATGGGTCTGGATAGACCACTCATTTCTGTTTTATTTCCCAATAACTGTCACGCATTAACGAAGAGCACCAGCCAACTGTACGGCGAGCTGTCCTTCAAACACCTGCTGCAGGTTTGCCATGCTGTCGCTGCTGCTCGCATTAATAAACTCTTATACTGTACGTGTCAATGGACTTTCCTGCACTACATTTTTTTTTTTTTTTTGCTTATTCATCCCCTTTTCTTCTGTTTCCCAGCTGTGGTCAAGGAAAATCTCCCCACCCCGTCTCACTCCCCGTCAACTGAAGTCCTTTCATGATGAATGGCAAGGTACGATAATAGCCTTCAGGTTGCCATAGAAATAAGACAGGGGCCCTGTGTGTGATTTCTTTTCTCTTTTTTTTCTTTCTCCATGCATAAATGACAGAGAACTCTGAGGCAAACTCTTTTTCCCCACCCGCCGCACTTTCATCTCTTCCTCCTCTCACATCTTTTCTTAATCAGCATTTCTTTTTCTCTTCGCTCTAATCTGTGGTGATGCTTTAATATCAGAATCATGCGAGTTGAAAGTGATTCAGCTGCAAACAGAAATGTTTGAGAAGGAAATCAGTCTTCTACGACTCTATTTACATATGACCGACACCACAAACAGGTTGTAAACTTC
Source organism: Clinocottus analis (assembly GCF_023055335.1). NCBI lineage: Eukaryota > Metazoa > Chordata > Actinopteri > Perciformes > Cottidae > Clinocottus > Clinocottus analis. The sequence goes on along the minus strand of NW_027176207.1, from coordinate 9,104,620 downwards.
GGGCTTGGAGCTGATCTGTGGCCGGTGCGAGCACATTTAGAGCGCCCGGGCAACTTTTCAAGACTGGTCTGATGATGAAGAACTATCCAAGACTTTAGGGGAGCAGATGGAGCTTTTTCGCTGCACGAGGCATCCGCCCAACTCAGGTCTCCTCCCTGCATTGAGCATCTCAGTGCAGCTGCTACATGGCCTTTGAAACTGAGCTCTTGTGATCTTAGTTTCCCGCCAACAGCTGCTCTAGAGCTAAACAAAGTATTGATCCAGTCTGTCATTTTCACACTTGTGTGCGTGTGGTGTGTGTGTGTGTGTGTTAAGTGGTGATGATCTCTGATGTGTTTGTGTCATGTTTGTGGTGTCATGTAGTGGCTTTGGGATAAAGTGATGAGTTATAAGCGCTGATACCAGAAGGTGGACATGTATCTCGTGATGGATGAGGCAGACCATAGATATGATTTATAAAGAACATCCTTTTGATTTGGCCATAATCTTCACAGATCAGAAAATGGCAGCTACAAACTTTAACAGCAAACATGATCAATATCTGCAAATACAAATAAGGCAACATGCAGTGAAATGTTTCACCTAAAATCCACCCCAAACTGTTTTCTGGTCAGGTACAGTAGACTTAAAATACCTTCAGTCTACTGACAATCATATGTATATATAAATGTGTTGTGCACCAGAATAATGAAAAACATAAAACACAAATATGTTAATATTTAAGAATTCAGATGACTGAAATCAACTACTGTCAATTGCTGCAGCCCTGACCTTTATGGTCCTTGAGAGAGTTGAAACCCCTCAAAACTTTCATTTTTAAATCTGTATTATATTAAATATTAAAAACAAACAAATCAACAATCAGTGTTGAAACAAAATCCAGAGGTATTATTTATTGAAAGTTTCTAATCTGCTGTATTGTATGAGTTTGCTTTAAAGAGATAAGCAGATAAGCGAGTACATCATCACCGCTTTGTCAACAGCCAGAAACACTGTGAATACGACATGGAAGCAAATTAAGAAACACTTTTATTAATTGTCCAATGCATAAAGAAAATTAGATCTTATGTTGTTACTACAAGCACATTTTGTCACCTTTCATTTACATGCTTCATTATTTCATAAGTAAAGTGATCCTTAGTCTCATTATGTTCCTCTGCAGATGATTCTCATACCACATCTGCTAAATGTAGATTATGTCAATTCTTCTAAAGACGCTTGCTTCTTTATTCACCTTATTTATGGTAATTTTTCAACTTATTTTCTCATATTTGACTATTTCCTGATGGTTTTTCTGTCTGCCAAAACACCAAAGTAAAAGCAAGATTTAAATGTTATCAAGTCCTCTTAAACTTTAAAGCCCCCTCTCCATTAAAAACAGATCATTTTGTTGATGAGTTTATGATATCGTTTACATTCTTCGTCCTTTTAAAAATCACTATTTCACGATTTAGAAATCCTGTGAAACTCGTCAGCAGTTTTGGATGTTTGCCAACAGCAACGACCAAACTCACTCTGGTTTTCAAAATTGAATTGTGTTTCTTATTCCACCTCAACAATCAAATAAAACTTCGCCCATAAAATATCCGAGGGGAATAACAGGCCTTTCAATCACCGAATCATGATTTTTTAAAATAATTTAAACTGACCGTACTGACCTTAGTGTAATGTAATAACACAAAGTCAAAACAACACAATGCGAGCCATCATGTAGAAACCAGAATACACAGGATGTGTATGTTGTTTGCAGCTGCTGTTTACCAGACAACAACCACATGTTTGCCGCATAAGTGATTGGGATTTGAATATATATTTACTGTAAACATGCCAGGACAGTTTGTTTGTGGGTCCACATGTTTGAGTCTGGCTCTCTGAGTGAATTTAGCATTATAGATCTACTCTCGTAGATCACACTCAGCCAAGGCTGAAATATCTTCTAGATTTAGAATAAATTAATAATTTGTCACCTTTGTTTAATATTGTACATGCTTTTTATTGACATGCCCCTGAAAATCATGGGATTTAGTCAGATTAGTGAGATTAGATTAACAAATCTCACATCGCAAATGTGATGATCCCCACTGCATCTTCTGATTCATCGGATTTGTTTCAGTGTAAGTTGAATGAGAAGACAGAACACAGTACATTTTAACATTTTTTGAAAAGATTTAGCATTTTGTTCAAAGTCACTTTACGTGACTATTCATAGAACGTGTCAAACGGTCATTCTGCCATGTGTTTGCTATTATTACTCTTATTAAATCAGATGAGCAAAGGCTTGGAAAAGCTCCGTGTTTGTGATTACCTGTGAAGACCTGAAGCTGCCTAAGTTTCAAAGGGGCTTAACCCTAGAACACGAATGTCGGGTGATTTTCACCCGAGCAATTGTGGTTATGCTATTTTCATCGTGTTGCTTTTGTCTGAGTTGTGTGGGTCCTTGTGTAGCTTCATGCTGCTCACAGACGTTATCAAAGGAAGGCGTGTCTCTGAAACCATCCGGATGGGTTTTACCATTGAAGGGAGACTATTCCTTCACAAGATAAGGCTCACATGTCCCAGGAACAGGTGCACACCCAAGAACAAGTTCATAGTTCCATTATTTGTGTTTTTAATCATGTCTTATTGATGATTCCCACATTTTTCACCGGATTTTTACCCTTTTTTTAGGGTCCCCCATGATACCTGTTTTTCATTTCATGAGAAGTTCTATAGGCTAAAATAAAAGAAGAGTACTTCAACTTTGCTTGTGCTGTTGTATTTTAATATATTTAGATGATAATTATATATTTTATCAGGTACATTATATCGGGTGATTTATACCTGACGTTATGGTTTTACTATTTTTACCGTTATGTTCTATTGAACCTTCAGCTTGAAGCTCTCACAGGTCAGGTGTTTAGTGCATCTTTGTCTGATAGAAGGTCGCTCGTTTTATAAACAACGTATGATGGATTTATTTTCCAGATTTCAGATTTTCTGTTTGTTTAGAACACCAACCTTTTCCTTGAAAGGGTGTATGTCTGCAACCACGAGGGCTTTTTGAATAATTTTGGTGTTATAATAAAAGGCGACACATGTGAGACTTTGTTCAGATGTGTAAATATCCATCTATTTGCTACTGATTAAGAGTAAATGAGAAGTTTCAGGTCCGTCTAGAAAAAAACACTTCCAGGATGATTTTTTATTTAAAATGATGCAGCTGTAAGGTCTAACTCTAACCCAAATCATATCACAATATGTGAACATTCCCTCTGCAAAGGTTGACTTTGATAAAGTGAAGTAGAAGAATGTTAAGGAGGGTTCAGTACAGAGAAGATTAAGCCTCCAACATTGTGCATTGGGTCACATTTGCATGCATCTGTGATATTTGAATTTTGTCATGGACCATATATTTCACTTGTATATTACTTATGTTGTTCATACATCAAATACAGCAGTTTAGGGCTTTTTTCAACGAGCAAGCTATAATTTACAGTTTTATACAACAATGACTCAGTCTGCCCCCCTAAGGGGGGTTTTAAAAGGTTAAATTGCATCAAACAATTTGTATGTGAGCTAAATACTAGCTGCAATCACACGGCGGCAGTTGTGTTTCTGACATGTTTGAAGTGGGCGCAGCTGCACACCTACACTCAAGCACGTATTTTAGTGAGGTGTCATGACAACTGTCACATCGACCTTGGTCATGAGCAGCGTCTGAGCATTTGACATTTTTTACTTAGCACTCAAATGATGTAAAGATTTCATATTCACTTTGGAAATTTTGAGTTTAAAGGACAGGCATCCCACAATAAACAATGTAGCAACTCATTCAATGTAGCTGCCAAACAATACACTGGCACCATGAAGCCTGGCCTCACGAAATGCAGGTGAATCAGGTACGACTATTTATATTGAACTTGTTTGGGTGAAATCCTCCAGAAGACATCATTTGCCTCTTGACCTCACCCTCTGCCGCCTGCCACTGTCCACATGTCGTTAGCCCGATGGCTAGCTAACATTAAGACGGCCACGTCGAGGAGCATCCATCTTTTCCTGTTGTGGTTTTTTTTCGCAGGTCTGTGTGGCCGTTGCAACCGAAGGCCCTTTTGGCCAAAGTCCACGTGGCACAAAAAGGCAGCGGCATTCCTGATGTCTGTGGCTAATCTGTGGTGTCAGCTTGTGTTAACGCCGCACCGCCAAATTTGAGGGCACACAGGGCCGGGGGAATATTAAAAACTCCCATCAGCAGCATTCCTCCAGAGGAGGGCGGCTCTGATGAGAGCAAGGGTCACCTAAGGTTGAACGCTGGTTGTGTGTTAGAGCCGCTCGTACTGTAACGGTCTGATCCTCTGGAGAGGAGGTGGGGCCGGAGCAGGACGGAGGGAACACACTTCAAAGAGAGAGCGCTCTTTCCTTGTCCATCCTCATTGAAACCGGGCTAAATGAGCTTCGGGGGGGCTTTTGTTCCTGCTGTTAGACAATTCAGAGACTGGACGGAAGATGCCGAAAAGGACAGGAGGTCATACGGGTAGTTAATTATCTGCTCCTCAACCTGACAGACGCTTTCTGCATGCCACCCCAATTGACTTATAATGACCATGAGATATTGCTCTGCTAAATTTGAAGAGTCTAGCAAGTGTAAGGTCAAACTGTTCCTACAATTGCCACATGTCAAATTTCACACGGCCATGAGACGCAGACTTTGTACTTGAGTGCGGGCATTTTTTTTTTTCACACATCCAACCCTGCAGCTCCCTACTTTAATTTTAATACTGACATCCAAAGAGTGAGACGAGTTTGCTCAGCAGCTCACAAAATGAACCATGACATTAAACATAACTGATACCTGATGCAAACTCGCTGTGCTTGTGGGTTTAGCAGAGCAAACAGCAGCCCATACCTGCGCTCACCCCACGCAATACGATAGTCGAAAAATGCGACGTATTTCTGATTGTCTCAGGCTGCTGCGCAGACATGTAACATGTGCTCTTCTCTCCCCGAGTCCCAGAGGGGCAACGACAGGAATTCAGGGTCAGGGGTCAGAGAGCCATGTGCATGTGCACTGATGTAGCCTGGCAACAGGTGCTGTGCAAGAGCCTCGAAGTCATTTCAGACTGCAGCAAACCTTTAATAAAGCTACATTTTCTCTCTAACATGTCCTCATTAGCATATGTTTTACTTGTTTCCCTTTGTTTTAGAAGAACACTGTACCCTATGTTCTTTTACAATAGTTTTTGTTCAACAATCTGAGCTGTGACTACAACATCTGTGCAGAAAGAGAAGCTCGTATGGCTGAGTGGTTGGTAGTGTCTTGGGGAAATGATAGCTCTTTGCTAAGGTATTCCTTTTCCCTCCTGAGAGGCCCAGCCATTCAGCACTGTGAGGTCAACAAGTACAGACCATTACCCACAATGCCCTTGAACGGGAGGGGAAAAAAAGGGGAAAAAAAAAATTGAATATGCAGGGCTGTTCCTTTAAGATGGTAAGACAGGAGCTGCGTGAATGCACTCAGAGCTGCAGCCAAGATGGAGAGACGGAGGGAGAGGCAGAAAAGGGGGCCAGACAACAGAGATCCTTTCGTGATGTGGGGAAGGACACACTTATGTTGCCCTGCTTCTGCAGCAAAGCTGTTAAGTTGAAATTATTCATATTGGAAAATTATGGGTGTCAGTTTGCTGATTGCACCGCTCAGAGAAAAGGAGTCTTGTTGCTAGGAGAGGAGGGATTCAGCCTCCTCTTATTGGCCATGAGGATGCGTAAGATGGTCCAATCAGAGCCCTCCGCCTAACAGCAGTGCAATAGTGGAGCTACCCCCACATGCAGACCTGATTAATATGTCAGACATGTTTTATGGGTTAACGTGAATCAGGCAGCATGTATTGAAAGGACTGCAGCAGGGATTTTGTGTGCGTGTGTATGAGAGAGAGAGAGAGAGAGAGAGAGAGAGAGAGCGAGAGAGAGAGAGAGAGAGAGAGAGAGAGAGTGAGAGAGAGAGAGAGAGAGAGAGAGTGTAAGTCTATACAGTATGTGTGCCAGGGGAACATACCACACTGACATATCACACACACTACTTTGAGGTCAAGCGATGCTCTCAATTCGAAAAGAATGAACACACACACACACACACACACACACACACACACACACACACACACACACACACACACACACACACCCATATGCACTGACTGTAGTAATGAACTAACTTAAAACAGACTAGTGTAGAGAGGAAATAGGAAATAGGATTCCTCACATGTATATGATTATCACGAGAATGCAGCGCACAAAAGTGAAAAACTTAACTCTGTTTTTGTAGTCTGATGTGACTTGAAAGAGGATTGCCGTTTATTTGAAACACACTGTCAAGTTGTTAACATGCAGTGGATCTCAAAACAAATCTGTCAGTTTTTACCTGCCAGGAAGAGAAACTTCCATTGTTTTAATTTCTCTGACATGGTCATACGTCTTGATGCAGAAATAGACATGTCATGTTTTGTTTAACATGTGTGTGATGGTCAAGCTCTGAGGCTGAAGGTTAGTGCTCCTAAAAGGGACAGATTCATATTTTCTTACCGTTCTTATAACTGCTGAGCTAAAGCCGTGAGCTGATAGCTTAGCTTAGCTTAGCATAAACACTGGAAACAGGGGGAACAGCTAGCCTGGATCTCTCCAAATGTTAAATACACCTACCAGTACCTTTAAATGTTGTAGCATTTTTTATTCCTTTTTTTTGTTTTACATTATGAGAAATGTACAAATGTCAAACTATTCCTTAACAGGACTCTGCAATACATTTCTTAAAACGATGCTCACCTGCTGATACTAGTAATCAACTATGTTTCTCAGAATTGTAAAAATAAATTTTAGAAGAAACAATAGCCCAAGGTGTTATCTTGCCATAACCAGTCAACATGACTGCTGAGTTTATCAAACTTTATGTCAGCATCAAGTGCAGTCTCTGCTGCCTCGCGCAGAATGACTCACAATATGATTTTTTTTTTTCTTCTGTAGATCAAGGTAACTTCTCAGAATTAAATGGGATTCATATTGAGATTATTTATCACGTTGGAACACCCGTACAAGGTGTTTTCACTTTCACTGATCAGAGCTGCTCAGTCACATGTCCCTCACCTTATTTGAAAAGTAAATGAACTTTTGTGCAATTTTGTTATGTATGACAACTCTGTCAATTTAATGTGAATGTATTTTTTTTTACTCTTATTTAACTCTTATTTATGCATTTTTTTTTACTCTTATTTAAAATGTTAACTTTTTGTAAGTAGCTCACTCAGCCTAGTTTACCGTCAACCTGAGCGGAGGTCTAATCAGACAGGACAAGTGGAAACACCTGTGTGTGTGCCCATTAACAGTTTGGATCACATTACTTTGGGAGGATAAATCATTTTGGTTTAGGGCCAAATTTGACATACAGTCTGCTTTTCTTCTTTTTTTCACTCCTACAGTATTTACATTATTTTGAACACATAAAGAAACTCATATATACTGTAAATCATGTTCTAGAAATGTTATGATTTAACTAAGATGTTGTACTGTTGTTTCTTGGGCCGTCTGTGGCTCAGTGGTTTTCAATCAGAGAATCAGTCGTTCGGACCCCCCGCTGGTCCAGGTCGATGTGTCCTTGAGCAAGAAACTGTATTCCTAATTGCTCCCCGTTGCTTTCTCTAAGGTGTATAGAGCAAAAATGTAAGTCGCTTTGAATAAAAGTGTCAGCTAAATGAAATGTTTCTCAGTTTCTGCTACAGACTGAGCTGACTGATGCTGGTCACCAATCTAGACCTAAGGGGATAACTACCATGAGTTGTTGTTAAAGCTGCTCTGATCAATATTTTTATATTAACAGTGAATCAAATTACTATTATGACGTGAAAGGTTCCACTCGAAGTGACAAATCAACAGGTCATTGTCACCGGACCCTTTCATTCTGTGATCAAATGTCAAGGAATAAAATAATGAAATAAGTATTGCAGGTTTCAGTAAAGAGCTCTGCTGTTTGGCGAGTGCAGTGCATGCTCAATAACTAACTGTATTTAGTGTTGAGGTATTTTGTCTGAGAGCTGACTGCTATCTTTACTTCAGCGACTAACAATATACCAATGTTTTAAGTATAATTCAGTTCCCAACATCTTTTGTTGGTTCTGCTGACTGCGGCAGTACAGACGTCCTCGGTGGTGTCTGTCTTCAAACACATCATCACTTACACAAACGGCTCCAGCTTACGAAGCTATTCATATCACAAAGAAGACACAATCTAATAATACATTATTCTTATGCCACAGCTGATCACAAGCTACCATCCTGCTAGACAATCACAATTCCTGACCTGAGACACGACTGGCTGCTTCAATAGACGTTACAAAACTGCTGCCACAGAGCTGCTCCCTGTGGCGCAGTCGGTCCGTGCTAAATAAGACCAATGTTGAGTGATCAATATGAAAGGGATTGTTCACACGCTGCTGGTGCATGTTCCTACATGGTTTGGACCAAACTGAATTCAGCAACAACACAAAGGATGCGGCACCACTAAAGGTTTTAGTCTCATGATTGTTGCCAGAGGAAAGCTGTCTGTCAGCACTTCTCTGTGCAGAATAAATCAAAACGATGCAGCTCTTGGAATACTGTTCAATAAACTACCGACTGAAGTGGATACAAAAAAATTTAAAGACTCACGTCAATTGTCTGATTTATTGCTGTAATTATTTTTGACAGCTCCATTTTGTCTTGTCATGCCACATTCATTCTGTTGGTATATTAGTGCCCTAATGTATTGATTGTGCAGCCTCCCTGTGGAGAAAAATGCACACTCAGAAGCCAGTGACGAGCTGTGAAACTCTCTGAAAGTTTCAGACAGAGACGGTTGCATATTGTTCGTGAATTCCTTTTGGATTGTTAGAAATCACTCTTATTCTAACATATTGTACCATCTGCAGTCATGTGACCATCGATAATGCATTTTCTTTACTTCCAAAAGCCTTCCGAAAACGTTGAAAGCTTAAATTGGCCAGAAAAAATCCTCTTGGATTTAGAGGTTCTCTCTTAAGAGTTTGGTTCCTGTTGCTTTAACCGGCTGTCAGGAACACACAGAGAGTTTTTTTTTTTCTTCTTTTCCCTTTTGTTCACTCCTCTATGGAAATGCGCATCTGTTCTTCGGCCACACACGCAGGCTGAAAAAGGAATTGGGAAGCTGCAGTTAGTCTTCTGCTTTAATCCGTTGTTTCAACTTCCATCTATTCTAACTTTTTAAATGTTTTTTGTTTTTAATCTAGGCCTTTATTTTACAAGTCACTCTTGAACAGCACACGTTTTATTGTTTTTTACACTCTTAAGTGTCGTATAAATGCAGTTGTTCAGATCACAGCCTTGGAAATAACCCCTGGGGGGGTCAATGTCAGGCTCTTCCAGTGTTTGCAGTACATGTTCCAAGTGTCAGGATGGGCTGGCGGTTACAGACTGTCCAATTGTGAAATGGTCACAGGTTTGATCCCTGTTATACAGCGAGTGTGTCCATTTCAGAGACTGTTGCAGAAGCCTAAAAGTGGAACGGTTAAGACTCACGATGATGCGGCTGGAAGCAGAATAGGCTGCTGTTGAAGGGCGACAATACAGAGACACTGAAGGAAGAAGCTGCATTGTTGCTGCTCACAAACACAAGGACCTCCTGTTGTCCAAATGCACACAAACAAGACAAAGTAAAATGCAGAATTTTTTTTTCAACTTTTATTTTTCTAATGTTACATTTTTATAAACACGTAAGTAACTATATTTCTCTAGTTCTCGCTCTGCAGATGCAGTGAAATGACATCTCGTGCTGCCCTCTAGTGGCTGCTGTGAGGATTTCTCACAGCAGACAAAAAGAAAAAAGTTGTATTGCTTTTCGTTAGTCATATAATTATCATTATTTCGTACGTGCAGGGGATATTCTACATCCAGTAAAAAAGTTTATAGAACCTTAATGTTTGAAATACTGTTATTATATTTCAAAACACATACTTTGTGTTTGATGAAAATGTATAATTCAAATAGAAAAGACAAGATTCAAGCACCAGTTTAAAATGTTTTTAAAAAAAAATACAGTATGTATTATGTGCATGTTAAACCTTCTAATAAACCTTCCAATTAACGATGTATGTCTCTAACTCAAAATACTTGTTCTGTGATGACAAAAATCCAGTGCCTATGCAGTTTTCATGTGTAGATTACAGTGTAGTGGCAAAAAAAAAGATCTGAGCATTTAACATTAATATTTGCGTTGGTTTATTATCTTCTCCCTTGGCCCATTTCTAAGCTTTCTGTGGATAAGTACATGTTTTAAAACAGAATAGTATCCTTGAGTTTTAATACTTGTCCCGTGAAAATAGTAACCAATGTTTTTCTCTGAGCATTGGAATTTAACACTATTTTTGAAAGACAAATCTGACTTTAAAAAATACAAAATTTGCTTTTAAAACCTTCTTGTATGTAAATTTGGGAGAAAAGAAAAGATTAGAAGCATTTCCAAAAATTCAGATTTGGGGACAAACAGTGAAGGATAGGGAAAAGAGTTAATGAGATCAAATAAGATATACATTTTAGTGTAAAGAAATAAGATTTATATCTTAAAAAACACATCTAAAGTTATGTGAGGTTTTGAAACACAGTATCACTATCCATTCTTTTTCAGTATAATACATTGAGGCAATATAAATTATTAAGTTATGAAACAGCAGTTTTTAATGAAAGCACATTCTAGACATTGTTTTTTGTAGTGGGTGCACATACAACATGACAGCTCAGACAGAGGTTAAGTATTTTATTGGCAAATAAGTATAAACTCTATATAAAAAAAAGGAATATATTCATATTGTTCGAGGAACAAAAGAATTGTTCATTTGACACTTGTAGTGGTTGAAGCATCTTACAATTTGAAAAAAGTTTGATTACAGTATAATAACTCACAAGTACCATTAAAAGGTTGATATAAAAGTATAAAAATATTAATAATATAAGACATTGTGAATTTATTTGGGTGTAATGCCATTAGCCTTGGGTTGGATGTTACCACAAACCAAACCATTTGTTAAAAAAAGTACTACAATTTCCAGCCTGTTACCACACTGCTAGAGACCACCAAATCCTACACACTGTCCATTTAAATAGACAACGATCAATAAATAGCAACTGTAATACTTCATTAATTCTACCCTGATTTTTTCCCCCAATAGCTCGCAAAACTACGGCGTACACAACAAACCACGTGCATTATGCTGTAAACTGTGCACACGTTCTTGGTTCGGTTTCCATTGAAATGATTCACCAAGTATACCGCTTAGGATGATGTCACGGCAGTTCCACGCGCCGTCGCAACAGTGATCAGCGGAGAAGCCGAAACTGAGGCCGTACTTTCTGAAATGAGAACACGACCGAGAGAAAAAGACCTGGTACCAGGGTGAGTCGGGTCGAGCAGAGCCGCACCATGCAGCGTAAACACGGCCTAAGAGAACGCTGCATCTTTCTTTATCTCGAGCAGCAGAAAGCTAGTACCATCAGGAATATAGTGGTTACTATGATTATTGCGGAATTTGGTATTCTTTGTTCTAGATTCATTAAAGACACACTTTGAATGTAACAGAAACAGGTTTATGCAGAGGCGTGGAAGGTACCGTGGAAGCCATACGCCATGTTAACGGGCACGTAGGCTCTTGCCAGTTCTTCAAAGCTCTTGGCATCCAACACCAACAGGAATGCTCCTTTATCCTGCAGAGAAAAGAGGACCCAAACATCTCATGAGACAGGTTTGGACACAAGTGGCTCAATCACTGCAATGGACAGTTCAGAAACATGCTGCTCTTCATTAAAAAACAAGAGGGGATACATCGTTAAATCATTTCATTTGCTGTGTATTAGTGATATTTTTAGTTTTCTCTGCTGATTGACAAGCAGCCGTTGATCACAACAGTTTAACGATGAATTATCTTTGGACATTTTGATTTTGAAGCAAGCAAATTAATACTGTGTCAATTAATAAATGCAGATTTAATCTCCCTTATGCATATTGATGATGGGTTATGTGTCCGCTTAAGACCAGACGTGAAGATGGACCTACAGACCTGCTGCTGTTATAGATAAATAGTCTGACATGGCATACAATAACACTGATGCAACCACAGACACCAGCACTTTTACTCCAAACCTTTTATCCTACAACTCCTGTCCTCAGAAACAGAGTCTTACCTGTGAGGGGGAGAGAACCACGGAGAGGATGACACCATCGTCCTCTTCCACGGCATCAGGTGACGGCACAAATGCAGGCTCTGACGGGAAGAAACCCTTCTGGGACCAAACCTGAGCATGCACGCAAACACACACACACACACACACACACACACACACACACACACACACACACACACACACACACAAGTTAATCATTTTCATAAATTGTGTTATATCATAACTTTACTATTTACTCATTTTCTGGAGTAGTTGGTGTAGATCATTATAATTCAACAAAACAACAGTGTTCATTTCAACATCTTAATTATTATAACTTTTTTTTGTTTGTCAATGACAGAATTAAGAGTATTATTTTGTTTTTAGCATACAATGAATAGCTTAAGATATAGCATTAAGTACGCTATTTTCCATGATGAGGACAGCACACACACACACACACACACACACACACACACACACACACACACACACACACACACACACACACACACACACACACACACACACACACACACACACACACACACACACACACACCGTGAACACTTGAACTGAAACCATGGAAGATAGCTGCTCTCATTCTCCTAAGTCATTACGTTTTTTTGAGAGCAGAGGAGGACATTTCAAAACCAAACAGAAATGTACTAAACCTTAAGTTTATTGTAATTCTGTGTAAGGAGGACCAAGCAAAATAAGCTTTTCATTGTAGAATAGCTTAGCATAGAATAACTTTCCGTTATCTGTACATATGACGGGACTCAGCGAGTTTGCATGTTCTGGGCGTGTCAGTCGGGAGTCAAAACCTTGGTTAAATAATAATAATAATAATAAAAATAATAATAATAATGTTTCAAAAAGATGTTAAAAAAAGGGTACTGAAGTGCTTCGATGTATTTTTTTTATTTGATATATATATATATATAGATATATATATATATATATATATATATATATATATATATATATATATATATCTCCTGAATGCTGAGCGTTAATTTATTTATTGTTGATATTGTTTATTGTTGATATTGTGACTGAGAAAAATGTATTTTTACTGCAAAAAACATTGAGTACCCCTCAAAGGATGACCTCACGGCTTGTAGTCACATCCAAACTGATCCCATGAAGAACTTCATCCTTCCATCTGTTTATGAGCTCTCACACAACTTAATCCAACAACAGAGGTTTCTCACACACACACACACACACACACACACACACACACACACACACACACACACACACACACACACACACACACCTTGAACGTCTTGTCCTTCAGGTCCATCTTGAGCAGTGAGTCTCCCACCAGGTGTCTGAAGCCACAGCCATAGAAATAACGGTATGGCCGTGTGTTACATCTCCCATAGTGGATCTGAGGGAACTCCAGGCCGCCGTATTCCAGGAGGTCGTCTCCATGGAGGTCCTCGTGTTGGCAGAACACCTGTCGTCAAAGAGCAGATCAACGGTCTACTGTCACTTTCGCTCAACAGTTTTTACTACGTGAGAACTCCATGAGTTCACACGAATCTCAGTGGATGGATGTGAATGGAAATTATATTAATTTATTGAAACACACTTTAACGGTGCACCAGTAGAGAGGGTAGACACCTTCAGACACCTGGATGTCTGCATCACACAGCATGTATCAAGGTCCTCTTACATCAGCATGTTACTTCCTACGATGCCGATAGGCTGCCGCACCTTGTGCTGTATACACCTGCACGCGCCATGTGATGGAAAACAAGAGACTCGGAGGAGGCGTGGCCATGACAAAAACACAGAGGATGAGGAGAGGAGTTTCTTCCCTCAGGTCATCTGTTTCTCTGAGACATAGTATATTTTGTCAATTAATTGCTTTAATTTGTTCTATTGTATTTTGATAGTTGCTTCTGAAGTTAGGCAAAACTTTAACTTGATCTGTGTATGACTGTGTATGGGACAAATAAAAGTTGATTTGATGATATGAACTGTTTCCTGCTGGTTGAAAGTATGAAAGTGGAAATGGTGACGACACTTTTTAGTCTCTGACTGTGTGTTGTAAAATATTTGACCTAATTTAAAAAAGTAGGAGTCAATCATTGTACAAACCAATTTTGAAGTATGTGAAGAATTGTATTAATTTCTTTGCCAATTTTGCATGGCCTTCCCATGCATCTGTAATAATATAATTCAATTCATACTGTATTTTTACTTTTTGCATTGTGTTTTTACTATTTTTAAGACTAGAGTATTTTTACATTAAGTTATTGCTACTTCTACTCAAGTAAATGAGCTAAATACTTCTAATGAGAGCATTACTGAACAACCCACCTTATCTTTGCTGATTTGGACACATGTGGCTGCACTGGAGGGCCGGGTGTTCAGGTTCTGGTCTGTCGGGGTTTCACCGGTCAGGTGAAGGGGAAGAACAAAACGCCGAGGGAATACCCTGCTTATGGTGTTGTACACCTGGGAACGACACCACACAGGAACAATACTTTATGGGTAGCGTTGTGTTCCTCTGTTACAGTACGTCTTTCTGTCTCTTGGTGCAAAGTGATTATTTGATAAACAGATTTAAAGCTATTGTCAGGCACAAACGGACGCCGACTGGTGTAATTATTTAATGACCTCATCTAATGCGTCTCCCGACTTGCGCAAGTTCTGGATGAGGTAGTTATTGATGGCCTGGCCGTCGTCCGAGCAGCACATGTCGAGCATCAAGAATCCGTCTTCCTCGAAGGCGTTGATCTGGTGGAAGGTGGAGATGGCTTTGGTGTGGTACTTCACTGAGCTGACCTGCAGTCCAGGATACACAATGAGATGATGCCAAAGGATCCAAAGCCAGAGGACCCACCCTTCCCCGCCACAATTTCCATGGAGTTCATACATGAGGCGTAATCAAATCACCTCGCCTGATTTCTTGTCAACGAGATGGAAGACGGTGTCCTGCTTGGGATCCCAGTAGATGCCGTCACTCAGCGCCTTCCCCCTCAGCTTGCATGTGACTATCTTCAGCAGGTCCATCTTAATCGGCTGCTCAATGAACACCACGTAGTTCTCAGACATGGCTAGATGCAGGAAAAGGGTGTTTCACGACTTCTCAGCTGACGGAGGCACCATGAAAGATACAGACGTCACAAACGAGTGTTGAATCCAGGAGGGCTGGCTTACCAAAGCTGTGGTAGTAGGAAGGGTGGGACTTGTTTGCAGGCACAATAGAGCAGAGTATTTTGGCTCCTTGTAGGGTGTCTTTGGCATCTGTCTTCTCTGGCGGCACTCTGATGATGTTGTACTGGGCTCCTGGAATCATTTTGTTACGATTGAATATGTGGTTTTATATTTGGAGGATGAGAGACAAATCATTCAGCTGTTGATTTATGTGAAGCTTAATGTGGGTCTTGTGGACAATGGGACTAACCTTTGCTTCCATAGGAGTTTCCCATATTGTAGGTGGTGCCGTCAGGGTCATAGTGTGGATGGGCAGTGGCTCCGTTGACAGCAATGAATTTGCTCCAGTCCACCTACAAAACATTGTAGAGAAAGATGACAAGCTGAGGATTTAAATGATACCTGGACTACAAGACCAAAGACAGATAAAGTGTTTCTATGTAACATATCATCTTTTACTCCATGACGATCATGATGGTACCTTTTCCAATGTTTCCAAGTTCTCTGGGTTCACTCTATACATAAAGTTTGTCTCTGTGCTGACGAAGTAGTCGCCCTTGAATTTCACAAAGCTCACACTCGCATTGTCCGTGGGCGCTGTAACAAAGAGAGACATAGGGTTACTGGCTTTTCCTAAAAGTCTTTCTCCTTGATCATAAGTTTCAGTAAAACGTTTTTGCTGCTCGCGGTTTCTGTGAAAAGTCTGGAATGTGAGACGTTTAGTCCAGCACATGCCTCTTCTCCCCACTGCTGCACATGTTATTATGTAACCTCTGCACACATGCAGTACTTCAGAGGCTCCGCCCCTGGCCTCAGAACAAATTTAGCAAGACAGAGTTTGTACAAACACCTTATAACTCACTAGGCTTCATTTATGCCTCAGTGAAAAGAATTAAAGCTAAATCCTTGCACAATCAGTCAACTACAGTTGATTGGCCTGAGCCCTCTCCTTTATTCATTTATACTTTATTCCTTCCTTTCTTAAACAGTGTACTCACTCATCATCTCAAAGCGAGACAGGAAGCGCTGGAAGAAGTTTTTACAGGGGTCTGGCATGGCGAGGGTCCCAAATTCTGACATCACGATGCGGTCCTTTTCACTATTGTTCTTGTAGGCGTCGCTGTTGAGGAACCGACTCATGTAGGTCACCTGACCGTTGGCGATCTTGAACTGGTGTAACATGGCCATGCCGTCAAACCAGTGGTTGTAGCTGTGAGGAAACATACACTTAACTTGGAAACTTTTTTGTTTGTGTTGTGCGGCAGTGCTTTGAGGTGTTTTCAACTCACTGTGTGTTTCCAAACTCAAACTTCCCGGGGCCGTTGCGGAGGAGTTTGCCATTGATCCAGGAGGGAATGGTGCCTTGGACTTCAGTGGAGATTGGCTCAGGGGTCTCTTCAACAGAACGGACCAGAGGTTCAATTGTCTCTAGTCCCTTTAATGCTGAGGTGATGCATTCCTTTGCCTTGCCATTGTCAACAGACCTAGCATCATCTGTAGGAAACACAAACATCCAATGTCATACACACATCATTTTTACCTAAACCAGATGGATAATAGGGAGATGGCCATCCTTTGACCATCAAACTATTAGACAACCATCATGTTTGCATCGGCAGATAACACATTAGGCATTTGACCGCACCAACTTATGAACAAGTTAATCTTGTTTCTATTCCTCTCCTGATCAACAAACAAGCCAATGATGTGTTAGCTCCCTTTTTAAATGTCTAATGGTGCGTCACACTAAACTCAGAAGACATTATTCAGCAAATTGTGCGTACACAGCACCCAACACACTGTCCTAGCTGACCTTGAACATGGAAACTACGAAGCTTTAGCAGCACTGCATTCGGGGAAAAGTTATACTAAAGTTAATTCCCTCAGAAAGAGAAACAACTCTCTCTGACTTTGTTTTGGCTGGCTTCACAGTGTTATTATCCAGACCTGCTCTTCAACTTATTACCACAGATCTCCATAATGTCAACACAGCCTAATTAACTTTGCCAGCTCCATTCTTAGCGTGCATTAAATGGCATGTATCCCAGGATCACAGTTAGGGAGCGGCAGTAGTACTGTTGGTGATAATCAAAAGAGTTCAGTCTCACATTAGCAGTACTTCCAAAGCAAAGTCAGCAGTTCAATTGGATCCAAATTCAATTTGAGCATTTAAAGGGTCCTGTGAATTCCTTCTACTTTCAAAATAAAAGCTGTATTGTCTGTTTTATATTAAAAATCTAAACGTGTTTATAGAAACACCACATTCGATCTGTTCTCAAAATAAAATAACTGCTTCAACAGTCTGATATAATATGGCTTCATGCAGAGGAAGTGTTGCTGGTATTTGTAGTTCCATATCTAATTAATAACATTTGTTGAGGTAAAGTTCAGTCCGTAAGTTATCAGGTGATACATTGAGTGTTACTTCTGGAATATCAACTCTTGTTCTCTGAGTTCTGAGTGTGTGCGTCTGTGTGTCTGTAAATGTGCATGTGTGTGATTGTGTGTGTTTGTCTGTGAGTGTGTACTCTGTGAGTGTGTGTGTCTGTGCATGTGTGTGAGTGTGCATGTCTGTGAGTGTCGAGAACAAGTTCTAACAAATCCTGTTGTTAGGTTTTCTGATTTGTATTTCATTTTTTTATATATATAAATTCTGTATTGTTAAGATTTGTTGCACTGTGAATTTGCACTTCGGAAGAAGCAACAACATTAATCACCGTCAGTTAAGTCTAACGCACTGTAGAGACGACAGTCTTCCGGGAAATGTGTGATACTGATGACTGTACACATCCTGTATGTTGTGGACATCACCTACACGTTGGCTGTGTACATTGCGATTACAGCATATTGTCAATGCTACATTTTTTTCTAAACGTTTCTCAAAAATGTAATTGCTAAAGACTCCCTCTTACAAGGACTTGTATGCTGCAAACTGAAACCTGACACGACTGGAGTTTCATGGCGTGTACAGTTTGTCCTACAAAACAACACATGCTGCGCAGCCCTGCACGCCCATCCTCGCGCTGAGCTCTGCATCGACATTACTATCAGATACACATGTAGTGAGAACCGACAACAGCCCTTATTATACTAACATGTAAAGATGCACAATGAGGTTGAGCTATAGCAACATTGGTCTTACAATATCTCAGTTTTGCAATGACGCGCTCTGAAACCAACAGCAGGTGAATAAACTGCCCTGTGTCATCTGTAAGGGGACAGTACATAATTCACAAAGGAGAGGAGGCTTACCGGAGGTTTCGAGCTTCACAGGAGGCATGGCAGCGGTTAACGTGGATGGATACAAGTGCTGCTCTCCAGAGCTGAATCCCGCTGAACCTTATAAACTGCGCACCACGAGAGGCGCAGCAGCAGCTCTGTTACGATGTTGTGTAACAGGTTATGTTGCGCATGGGCAAAGCTGCTCTTGAGGCTGCACTAGATAAAATATACGTCGATAAAATAAGATAATCCTTCATTACAGGATTACAGCAGCATTGCTCACAATTAAATAAAAGATTTTTTTTTAAATCATAATATTGATAAACCGTAAAACAGTAATAAAACAAAACAAAACAAAAATAAAACAGTGAGAAGAATATTAAATACTGATACTGTTCGGACCTCTCACCCTCCTAATGAACTAATCATGAATAACTGAGTACAACAATATACAACAACAACAACAATAAACCCGTTTCACTGCAAGACTCAGCTTCGTCAGGCTAAAGAGGAGGCCTACAAAGGTGGGGACAGGATTCTGTACAACCAGCTCAGAAACACATTGACGATGGAGATCAAGGCTAAAACAGCCAACAACCCCTTTTCCTGTGTGGTTTGGATCGGCCACCAAACAGGACAGAGACAGACTACAACGAATAGTCAAGTCTGCAGAGAACTATTGGTTCCAGCAGGTCCTTCATCCTGGACTTGTACACCTCCAGAGTCAGGAAGTGGGCTGTAAAGATCACTGCTGGTAGGCGCTACAGAGCACTGTACGCCAAAACCACCAGACACAAGAACAGCTTCTTTCCACTGGCCGTCCCTCTGATGAACAATTAATCAGACACCTCTATCTGCACCACTTGCACTATTACAACCTTTCTGCATTAGTATCCAAAAATAAATTGTCCATTGTCATGGTTCTTATGCTAATATATATTATTTAATATATATATATATGTATATATATATATAGTTAAATGTAAATGTTGATGCTTGGTTTCTGTGTTCTACTCGTCTTTAATGTCTTTTTTATATTTCTCTTGTTTATTTGTATATACAGTTTTTTCCGATTGCTAAATGAAAGTTGGCACAACTGGAGTCACAAGTGTAAAACTCTAACTACAGCCTGCACAGCAGCAGTTCATGTGGACCAAACTCTAGTTCGTTTTTCATTGCTTGAACACAGTTTTCAAAACTCTACACACTTATCCCATGACTTTAACCACAACCTGCACTACACTGTGGATTTACAGCACTTTGTTCAAATGCTAACACACTGCTGTCAAAACTGTGAACCACACATTCAAAACGGAATAGATTTCAGCCTTGTGCCTTTCAAACACTGCTGATTGCAATTTCAGCTGAAAGGCTAAGCAGGTGTCTTGTTTTAGACTTGTTAGTGAAAACACACGCACACGCACACACACACACACACACACACACACACACACACACACACACACACACACACACACACACACACACACACACACACACACACAGAGAGAGAGAGAGAGAGAGAGAGAGAGTGAGAGAGAGAGAGAGAGAGAGAGAGAGAGAGGGAGAGAGAGAGAGAGAGAGACATATGTATATATAGATATATATATAGATTTAGATATATGTAGATCTAGATCTATATATATATATATATATATATATATATATATATATATATATATATATATATATATATATATATATATATATATATTACAGTATATATTACAGTATATATAGGCAGAGCTCAGAAAGATTCATTTAGGAAAGAATGACACTCTTTTCTTTGAAGAAAATATTACTTTGTATGAAGTTACTAAAATTGTTCAAACTGTAAAGATGAAAAGTTTGTATTTTCTCTGTTGGTGTTTGATGCTAGTGTTTTTACTCTGTGTGTTCTGAGTGACAGTGTGTGTTTTATCTCAGTGAGGGTTGTGCAGTGTTTGGCTGCACTGAACGTGTTTTGAGCCATGTGTTAAGAGTTTTGTTGCTTGGACTGAGTTTTGCAGGTGATGTGAACTGTTTAGCTCAGGTGACTGTTGGTAGTGTAGACCGTAGTTAGAGTTTTGCACATGTGACTCCAGTTGTGCCCACTGTCGTTTAGCAATCGAAAAAAACTGTAATATGTATTGCGATGTGTAAACAGAGTCAACTCCCATGTATGTATACACACACACACACATGGTCAATAAAGCTGATTCTGATTTGAGCATGCTTCTGCTACTACATGTAAGCCAATAACTATTATTGGCAGGCTTAATTCCCTGCGTGGAAACTTATTGACCGAGAGGAACAAGGAGCAGTATTTGAGGTTTGTATTATCCTATGAATCCTCATCAAAGTCAATTATTTGGTTCTCAAGGGACGACTTGCAGACGGAGAGAATCTATTTTATTTTGTGCTCAAATCTTGCTTCACACACACAGTATTTATTATCTTATTAGTAATAATTATCACAGTTGTTTGATTGCTAATTATATTATATTGTCACAATTGTAATATTACAATGATACAATAAAACAGGCATTGTACATAATGTGTATTTTTGAATTGTAAATAAAAATAAATATTTTTTCAATTTATTTAATTTTTGTACATTTCTATAATTTATTTCTCTATTCATACATATGTATAAGATTCATCCATACGTAAGAGATTGGGAGCATTTTGTTTGCCTCCAAACAGCTCTCAATAGGGCCAACAGAGCTATACTGCTAAATTGCTGACATAGTTAACCATGTTTACCTAAGGGGGAACTGGAGGGGGTGTCACCATATGAGACCAGTGCAAAGCAGCCGTGAGCTAACCAATAGGACACGCTCACATGCACTCACATGCACTCACATGCACTCACATGCACTCACATGCACTCACATGCACTCACATGCACTCACATGCACTCACATGCACTAAAAGCATGTTTGGCCGGCCTGACCATGACAACAAATAACTGCTGCGACTGTTCAGGATGTTAAATAGGTTGCTCCTTTAATGATGTGGATGGTCTCCCACTCCAAAGCATGATTGATCCGCGGGGCAAACCAGACAGACGAATCTAACAAACTCTGTTGGTTCCTGCTTTACAACCTGTAGTAGAAAATATTCATCGAAATCCATGAATAAATATAGAAGAAATCAACTAATGTAAGACTATTCATTCATTTGATTCAGCATTGATATTGTCACAGTGTAGGGAGCAGTACAGGCAGACAGGAACCAAAGCTGATTGGAGTTCAGTGATTATTTGCAAAGATAAGCTGCAGCTAGGCAGACCGGTTCAGATCCAGGAAACAAAGCAGAGTCAGAGTGGGTTCAGGTTGTTGAAAAAAACAAAGTACAGGAAACATGGCCACTATGATAAACTCGCAAATGAACAGGGGAAGTCTGTACGGAAAGCAGGTGGGTTATTGGGGAAGTAGGTGGGTCACTTGGGGAAGCAGGTGGGTTATTGGGGGAAGCAGGTGTTGAGAGCAACTGGATGCAGGTGGGTGGGTGTGGCAGTCGGGTGATGTGGAACAGGGGAGATGTCCGAGGACATCAGGTGGATTGGGGTACTGACATTTGTTCTTTTGTTATTTACTGACATATTTATTTATCTCAAGCCTACTTATTTCACAGGTTCGGGCAAACACATTCCACGTGAGAACCCAGAGCTGTGCTTTCTGGCAGGTTGAGTGGACACCTAACAGCTAGTTAGCTGTCCATATGGGCCATGTGTCTATCTTGACTTGCAGACTGACCCAGATAATCTTAGAGGATTAAAGCAATGTCTCGGAGGAGGAGGATATCCTATGCTGCTTGCTCTTGTGTTATAAAGCTTCTACAACCTTGCAGGTAATGTATTTTTACTGTCTCACGGCTGGTTTTACAACACGGCTGAATATTTCTATTAATGGAAGTATATTGTCAGAAGATTGCAGACTAGCTGCATATGCTTGGTGTATATTAGCCCCATATGCTAGCTTACAGTAGATTTGTAAACAAAAAAATCCTCACTGGTTTAGTTTAAGCGCTTGAGGACTAAACAAAAAAACAATAGCTTCAGTGCATCTTGGAGTTTAACATGTAGTCTTAACAGGTACTACTTGTAGTACTACATGTAACTTGTCTCCAAGTAGTCTAACGGGAATGACCTGACAGGTAGACAGGTCGTACTTGTTAGGTTAACTACCTGTTAGACTACCTATTAGAATATATGTTAGACTACCTGTTAGACTACGTGTTAGACTCAACATACTTACCTTTGTGTGTTATATTGGAACACTGACACTGTAGTTCATTGAGAGCAGTCTTTATAAGCAGTCAGTGTTTTGATTTTAAGAAAGCATCAACCTGTTTAAGTTTAAACATTGTTGGTACTGTACAGTGCCAATAAATGAGAAACATCGAGTAAATATTTGTTCTGTCAATACACATACAAAAATGAAATGTAATGTAAACTAAGGTCAATGTCTTTATTGTGGTGATTTAAACAGTGTTTGGTTATTCAGGTGTTGTATTTATTCTTTGTTATATGACATATATGACAATCTTTTTCCTACAGGACCCATTGCACCAGCTGACTCTCATGTCTTCCACAACTAGCTCCAATCACCGGACTTTATCAGAGTTACTTGGGCAGCGCAAGCTGTTGGGGCTCGGAGCTCTGCTGGCATGGCTCATCCTCTTCCATCTCCTCGTGAATGTTTGGCTCCTCTGCGTCTTCACCAGTCTCTTGGTGGTTCTCGGGGGTTGGCTCGGGTCCCGTGCCGCGCTGGACGCCAACAGCCTTCTCCACCTGGAACACTTCTTGCCTCTTGGCACCGCTAACACACCTCTGTATTCACCTGAACATGAGTGGAGATTGAACCACGAGATCCACAATGCTGTTCACAAAGCGGTGCGTGACTTTGTGTCCTCGTGGTATCGCACTCTGCTACCGGAGGTGGAGGGGGAGTTTGAACGTGCGGTACGTAACACAATGCTGGAGTCAGTGATGGAACTGAAGGAGCGAGCGCGGCGCTTGGACAGAAAGGCACTGGTGCAGCGGCTTCTAGAGCTGTATGGCGGACACCTGCAGAGCTACATGACGGCAAGGCAGATACAGTCAACGCATAAACAGAGTTTCAGGCTCTGGCAGCTCTACAGTGAAGTAGATACCCCTCACCCAGCTGTGAGCGGCGCAGCTGCTGAGCTCAGCTACTCCAGAGCTCTAGTTAACCTCGTCCTACATGTGCTTGTTCCATACCCCCACATGGAAACCAGGACTGGAGGTTACATGGTCACAGAACTCATAACCTGCAATGTGCTGTTGCCGCTCATAAGCAGGGTGTCTGACCCTGACTGGCTCAACCAGACCATTGTAGACCTAATTGCCAGATCCAGAGAATCACAGGAAATCAATGTGGCTGAGTTCCCAGTTGCAGCTGCTCTATACAGATGCCAGATCCTGCAGGAGTCCTGGACCACCTGCAGGTCACTGTCATCTTCGAGTCCGGCCAGCCTCAACAGCAGAAACACCTTTGACTTTGATGATCTGCTGAGCCAGAGTAGCATCTGTGAGAGGGATTCCTCACAGAGCAGCATGGTTAGCCTGATATCTGCCGGGAAAGTAGAAGGTTGCCCTGCAGGTCTGCTCACACCATGCAAAGTGAATTGCTGCTCACTCGCATCTAGCCGCTACTCTCACTCACCAGAGCCCAAAAGGATTTCATTGGATTCCTTGATTCAATCAGACTCGGAAGATGACCTGACAGGAGGCTTTTGTGACTGCGGTTCTCCAACGAGCATCTGCAACGCGATCACTTTAAAGAACGATGAGGCTTTCGGCTGCTTCGGTCCTCTGAAAAATCTTGGGCCCAAGATGGCGGTGCCCGAGGAATCCCAGTGGCCAGCAGGAATAGCCCAAGAGAAATCCCCAACGTGTCCTCCAAGAACCTGCAATTCTGAGGCCTCCAACATCCAAGCTGCATCTATGAACATCCAGAATGTGCAAATTTCAGGCACTGTCGCTGCAAAGGAGCAGCGGGGCACCGGCACACATCCCTATACTCTCTACACTGTAAAGGTAACGCCGCCGCCTCCTTCTTGATATTCGAATATGTGTTATTGATGAGCACACATTAACTTCCACTTTCTGTTGTACAGTTTGAGACGATGGCGACATCAGAGAGCAGTGAAACTCTGCAACCTGTGTCCTGTCACACTGTCAACCGGAGATACAGCGAGTTCCTCAATCTGCAAACACGTTTAGAGGAGAAGCCTGAGGTCAAGAAAGTAATCAAGAGTAAGTGACTATCATCCTCTTTAATTGACCATTGAATTTCAGTCCACCAAGACAGATCATCAGTGCAAATCAATGTCATGGATTTCAGATGTAAAAGGCCCAAAGAAAATGTTCCCTGACCTCCCATTTGGCAACGCAGACAACGACAAGGTTGAAGCCCGTAAAAGCCAACTGGATACGTTCCTGAAAGTAGGTGCTTGAAACGTAACTTCTGGAATGAAATGATTTATGTGATTCGGTAATTTGATTGCTGTTTTTTTTTTCTCAAGCAATTAAGTAGCATTCCAGAGACGTCCAACAGTGACGACATGCAGGAGTTCCTGGCTGTCAACTCAGATGTTTGCACATATTTTGAAAGAAAGCCTTTTGTCAAATCGAGAATTGATAAGGTTAGAGAGAATTGTCACGCTGTCGATCGTGTGAGTGTTGTTGTAAAAAATAGCTTATCATTTCTCTAGGAAAATTAGATTTTTTTATCTCTACAGAGAGTTAGACGAGGAGATTGATGTCTGTGTACGGGTGAACCCTGACTCTGTCCAAAGTTAAATAAATATCTGCCTAATGCTAGCTAATAAACACTATATGTTCTGTGGAAAAGTATGATATATGTGTTTTGTTTGGAGAACTTTATCTATCTTCTGTCTTCCCCATCATTAAAGATGATGGAAAATGCTTTAGACACCTTAAAGACAGCTTTCCCTCAACCCGAGCCCCTCAGTCCAACAGAGGACCTTGAGGGAGATGCTGATGGAAGAACAATGGACAGCAGAAAGTACAGGTGAAATCTCTATATCCGTTATTGTTCCCAAAACGTCTTCCACGGTGACCACTTAACAAAGAAGCAGTTTCCACTTAGAACCCGTCCTCACATTCTGCGTTTGCCCCTGAATTGCCTCTAAGTTTTCTCCAAATGATTCAATAGAGGCTTTAACATAATCCAGGGATTTCCAAGAAACATCAATAAATTGTATTTTGTGTAGCAGGAATGTTTTTCCTTGAGTCTTATCCACAAACCCATAGGTCTGTCTCCGAGCTTATTTAAATAACCAATTCCAACGTCCAGTGCAGGACGTCACCAAAAATCACTAACAAGTCAACACTTCAGGGAACTTGGAATTATCTTGTTTATCTGGTATTCTTATGAAACGAAAAGGTGTTTTGTTTGTTTGTTTGTTTCATGCAGCAGGAGGCTTATGTTTCCAAGCAAAATGTCCCCATCTCTCAACATACCTGACCTTCACCCAAAAGTGACGTACTGCTTTAGTGAAGGCAGCGCTGTAAGTCTCCATACTGTGTTGGCCATTTATAAATATCTGTTTGAAACGGACACAGCCGACACGTTTTCTTTGCTCCTCATAGACTCTCAATGGCATGTCACTGTCAGGCCTGGAGAGCTTTGTCACAGAGCAGGAAAGACTTTTATGTGAGCCGAATGGGAAAGAGACCACCAAGCAGAGCCGTGGGCAGCCCGGCACAGACAAGAAGACGCCAGGGAAACCTCATGGCACAGGTTGATATTTTTTATATATACATATATATTTTATTGTCACAGTCTTGTCTCAACTTTATCAATAACGACAGTATAGAAGTGTTGCATACTTTGCAACCCTGCAGAATCAACATGCAACAACTCAGCATCAGCACTTGGCCTCAGTAAAACTCCATTGTTTCTGTTTCTCCATTTGATGTCACTTTCCGCCTTTGATGTCTTTGTCTTTACAGTGTTTCATCTGTGTTTGAACGTGTTCCTATCGTTGTGTTGCTGTTATTTTTTTGTGTTTCTGTGTTTGTTGCAGACACAGCTGTGGCAGATGTTGCCTTGAACATTTTGTGTCTGCTGATGAAGGACCAGTGGAGTTGGCTTTGCACTGAGAACATACAGAAGACCATCAGATTGCTCTTTGGCACATTTATTGAGAGGCAAGTGTTTCTTTCAGCTTTTGTGTAGCTTTCACACGTATGTTCCTACTGTACATGCAACTCAGTATCATCAGTATTATCCTATATGTATTATTATGATTACTTTGGCTGACACAACACTTGCAACATCAGTTGATGCTATTAACACATGCCAGTGCGACTGCAGAGCTATTTTTCTGGGATGTGACATAGTGGCTCTCCGTTATTTGCCCTTTCATACAGCTGAACATCCAGACGTCGGGTACTTTTCCAAGCACTCAGTGGTTTGTCGCACTCGACTGCTGCATGACATTCTCTCAGACTGCCTTTCAAAATACAACTTTTTTTCTTTAAATATTTATGCCTCGCTGGGAATCTACAATTTGCACTGGGCTTATTATTAGCACACAGTCAGTGGAACTGTGCTTGTCTAATCTCTTGTGTCCTGCTGTCATTCATTGATTATACTGGCCTCCATTTTTGGACTTGACATATGCCTCTGGGAGTTTTAGGGTTCACTAAGCATGCTAGTATACAATGTTCATGCTCCTTCAATGGTTCATAGAGATTTAAGAACACTTGTGTGTGTTGCTTCCCCTTGTGTGCATGTATTTTGTTCCTTCCTAATAAATCAAAGCATGTGCTTTATATGCATTTATTTGTTGTTTGTGCACAGAGGAACACTACAGCAGTAAACTACTGATTGTGTTTCAGATGGTTGGATTTGGGGGTTGCCCACCTTACCAGTGCCCCCTGTTGGGTGATTTACCTTCAAGTGCTGCAGGAAGCTGTATGGCCAGGCGGCACGCTGCCTGCTCAACCACGGCCAGAGCGGAGTGCCGCAGAAAGAGAGGAAACCAAGGAGCAATGTCTGGACTGTCTCATGCAGCTGCTGCCAGGTATGTAGAAGCTGATTCAGGCTGCAGCTGTTTGAATGCTCATTAAATGTTGGTTCTGTAAGGCTCCTGAAGCAATGTCCTTTTTGATTTGTTTCATTTTCTGTGGTAGAGCTTATCACTGACATGCTGGGAACTGAAAAGTACAGACTGAGCTTGGAGACCATGCTGGAGTCTTTACAGGATCATCAGATAAACAAGTGAGTCAACATCCCCACTGCGGAGTAAACATATGTCTGATTCTGCAGTTTTAAGACGGATATACGCAAGAGCTCAGCAACTGAATCAATGATGTATACAGGTAACGAACAATTCTGGTTATCACATCTATAATTCACTGAACTGTAACTGGTGGCTATTACTGTAGCTACTATCTGAATCTGTTTATCTCACAAAGAAATCTGTATGTGTATTCAGATTATACGGTTTAAGCTGAGTCTAAATTAAAACTTTGTCACTGTTAATGGCCCTGATGGAAATTAACAAGGAAATGAGATTGAGGGGTTCGTTAAAAAACAGAAGTCATATTGCATGATTTTCTTTAAAAACTGGAGGTTTTCTAATGAAGTAGTGATTATAATAAGAGGAGATCCAGGTTGCAATTGATTTTGTTTGAAATAAGAAAAATGATGCCCAGTGCCACACATCATACAATAGTGAATACATTACATCTGCTCTGTTTAATCATTTCATATTTTAATATTTTCCATATAAGCATCTGTATTAATAACAGCTGACTCTGTCCTTTACCCCCTTTGTGTGATTATGTACAGGCATCTGATCTACTGCATCTGTGACCTGCTGCTTGAGTTTCTAATTCCTGAGTCGTGCGACGAGGCCTTCCAGGGGTTTCTGCTGCAGAGCCTAGCCAAAGAGGCAGAGAGGGACAATCCTCACATATGAACAGCACATGATAACACTCAGATGGCCCACAGTTGTAGGCAATTGATAGATAACATGCCGTCAGTACGAGGGTTCAGACTCCACAGGGTGATGGCACAGGGCAGCAGCAGTCATGACCCGATAGGTCAGTCAACAAGAAGCTCATTTAAAGCTGCTTTCTCATAAAGTGGAATATTACTCAAACACTCTGAAGGGGCACATTGGAGAAAACAGTTGGTCATAACACCCAATCAAATACTCTTCCAATAGTATGTTTATTTGTTGTATGCATGTAAAGCTTTTATTCCCCTGTGGTCTCATGATTGGTATCTTCTCGATGTGTTTAGTGCTATCAGCTGTCACTGGGACAGCTATTAATGAAGTCAGCTGTGCTCTAAAAAAAAAAAAGAGCTATAGGTGATTGCTTAAAATATATCAGACTTTTACTGTACATTATGTACTCAGCTCATCAGGAAACTGTACAGTTACAGTATGTTAACTTATGTTGGACAGACAGGGAGGCAGTATTTGCACATTGCAGCTCAGGTGACCTATTTTGAAAGTACGTTTTCATGTATGTCCCCTCCTACGAGTTGAGGAGTTTATACTCAAGATCATATTTCATTCAAGCACATATGTCTTTTAATAAAGTATTGATTAGTGTAGCATTACAGTAAAACATTGAAATTGGATTGTCTGAATAAAGGTTTGTTATGGCGAGCCCAGTGACATTTGTGGATGTCTCGGCTTGCTTGGACCGGCCCGTCTATTGGAACCGTCCTTGAATGAATCTCCAATGATTTACCTGAGATCCCAGACTGAAATTTCATCCATAAAAAGTGATTTAATGCAGGCAGTGTTATGACCCTTCTTATGTTCTCATCCTGCGCATTCTTTGGAAATACTCGATCCTTCACAGACAATCTCTGTGCTGGGGCTATATTAGTGTCAAGATTATGAAACCACCATGAAAAATGTTTCTTTTATATTTGACTAAATTGGCAAATTGATTCAAAATGAGGAACCAAATCACCAAAATAAAATTGTTGATGTGGTTAGGGGTCAACCTCTGATCGTTGCGTGTGTCAAGTTCTTGTGCTCATTTGTGAAGTGGTTTGGAAACAATCCACTTTTACGGTGAAAAAAAAAACAATAGCTAATTATTTCATCTTAACATACTGAACAAATATCCACATCATTAAATTCAAAGACACGGTCGGAGGAGGACGAAGGAAGTTGCCTATTGTCGGGCCTGTGTTCTAGAGCTGTTAGTAATATATAAATAAAATAAATATTCAAGTTTTGTTTTTCACAGTACATTTGGGAGCAGCATGATAATGGAAAGGGTAAAAACAAAACTATAAACCTTGGCCTGTCCCAGCAGAGTGCGAACGGTTGGTCATTTTTGTCCTTTAAGAAGAAGTCTGACATGGGAAAACATACGCTTTAATAGACATAAACCCTTTGATGAAGTACATTTTTCAGAATTCACATGAGGCAGCAGACTATATTATGTATTATATAGCCTGCAGGTGCTCTGCCACAATAGATGCTGAAGGAAAACTGATGTTTCTGCCTAAATCAATAAGTCACTTTGTTACAAACAAGCTCAGAGAGATCCGGCTGAGTTGGACTCAGTTCAAAGCTCATATTTTCCATTTTTGTCAGCACAGAGATTTCAAAACTAGCAGCTTTTGCTTGCCGTCCCTTTGAATACATATCAAGAATACCATGCTACAATGCAGAAAGTTTCATCTACTATCACTCATCTCTAGTTAAAGAGACATCTGGAATGATATGTTTTCATGCAAAACATTTTTCTTTCAGTTTGTGGCTTTTTCGATGTTCATATATAGAAACGTGTTTGGATTGGATTTTGAGAGCATGTAACGCAACCCACTTCCTTTCTCATGATATAATGGGCTGATACTGGCGGGCTTCCACCTTCTCATCTCAAGTTTGGGGACTTTACTGGCAACGAGAGGAGATAAAAAAACTTATGCTGCATTCATGGTGGCCCCATAATGTACCTCTCAAAGTCATAGCAGCTGTATTTTCAACACACATCTCTCAATGGGATAAACATCTGTGAAATTTCACAACTAATCTCTGACTGACATATTGACTGCTAGAAGCACAGATTGATCAACGACCTATAATATATTGTATCATTCCAACAAAAGAGCAAATAAATATAACATATTTTGAGACTTTTTCCTTAAAATACTTTACATGTGTTTCCTTAAAGAATTATTAAATGAGCATTTTTACCATGAGTCTAAACAAGGGAAGGCAAGTTTCGGCACTAGCAGTAAGTGTGCCAAAAGAGTTTACGCCAAAATAAAGTCAGTTGTGCAGCCAGGTCGTCCGGTTGTTTAGGAGATTGTTTCCTCCCACAGATTACCAGCTCTTCTCTGCCTCTGATTGTTTGGTACTCGTGGCTTCTTGGCAAGATTTGTTTCGTTCGTAGCTGACGAACAGGATTGGTGGATTGTTATGGATAATTTCTACTGAGACGTGGATGTTTTTTACTTGTACATTGTGATTATGCGAGAGAAAATGTTGCTATGCACATTGCTTATGGAGATGGAATATATTACAGGTCTGTTTTTGATGTGGTGTCCTTATTAAACTTGCCTAGTCTTCTTGAGAGCTGTAGGCTCCGTTACTTGTAGGTTTGGGTCAGTGTGAAAATCTTCTCCCCAGTTTGACGTTAATGTAACCACCGGACCTAACTGATATTCAGCTTTTCACCACCAGGTGTCACTCTTGACTCAGTCTGATAAACCTTCAATGAGAGTGTAGCGACGCCAGTCCACTTGGTGGCGGTAATGCACCTGGTTTGCCAAAAAACAATTAACATTACATTTTAAGAAGAAGCCGTGAAGCGAGAAACAATCCGCAGCACAGCTGACACTTCTTCTCGCAACAGTTTTGAATTTTCTTTATTTCACTTGTCTGAAAAAAAAAAATCAGATTTGTTTTTTAGCTTCCGCATGTAGAATTCAGTCATCAACCAATCACGTTGTGAGGAACATATTCAAAGTTACACTCATAGCTTACAACAGCACAGCACAGGGGCTCCATGGGCCAAACCAAAACTTTATTCACTGCATAACTGTTTACTAAACTCAAGTTCACGCAAAGCTTTTAGCTAAAGGTAGATTTAAGCTGTCCAACAATTTACCAGACAGACTGCCAGATGCTGCTCTGGGTCAGTAGGATCTCGTAGTTGGTTCTTTGTCTGCGTGAATCAATTCAAACCTTTAATTGAAAAAGACTGTTGCGAATTTGCATCGCTGCCAAAGTATTCGCTGGCAAGTGTTTCTTATTTCCATGTTGTTTATATTCCACGTCCCCCGTGGTGTATATGCTTTAACTCTGCTGTGTCTTGTTTCGTCACCCTAAAGAAACACACAAACTTTCAAATAATCAAACACAATGTGTGCATCTTCTCTCCTCCCGCCTCGACTGAAAACGGATCTCCTCAAGATTTCCGACTTGGCAGTAAACTATCTGAAGTTCGTCAGACACGAGTTGCTCTGTTAATCATTTTATAAACACGAATAATATTATGTTAATCATTTTGTCACATGTTTTTATTCCTGAAGCAAAACAGGAAGGACGCTGTCGGTACGGGTTGCTGATGTAGTTTTTAATTTTCCAGAACCAGAAGGTGTCACAATGACGACGCTGGTTCAGCTGATTTTCATAAACATCAAACCAATTTACTCTCATGTCAATCGGAACGGACCGGAAAACGACCCAACTCTTGCTTCCCCATGTTTTGGCATTATATTACCAATATTGTGAACATAAAGGTTGGTGTAAAGTCACTACCACAGGGTCTGTGTCATTTTACTGCACCCAGTGGATTTTCCACTTTACATGCTTTTAAAAATACCTGTTTGGAAATATCAACAGATGTACAACATGACTGCAACTAGTGCCATGTTGCTGTTAAATCTGTTTCATACAATGCAAATTTGAGAGGTCATCATTATTAATGACTTCCTGGTCCTGTGTTACTGGTTGTCTCTACACTTGATCCAGAAAAATGTGAACTTGGCCTATTTAATCACACCATCTGCTGTCTGCATTAAAATAAATTTTGTCTTGCTATTGTTTTCGGTTATTTCGTAGTAGATGTCCTGCCTGTTTGGATTGAGGCAAATGGTATTGATGATGGGAACGATTAAACATGATGATGATGATGTTGAACTGGATTCCTGATGACGTCTCATGGGTCCAAACAACAGATGTCCTGTACATGTGTTGTATTTGGGGTCTACTTGAAACCACAGCACGAACAGTCCGTCATGAAGTGAGTAAGTTAAATGGGGAATTCCATCTTAAAAAGATGAACGCGCACCGCCTACGAATGCACATTTTGCACCAACTCCCAGATGTAGCCGTTACTCAGAGCAGAGGAGGATCACCGGCTGAGGTTGACAAGTGTGTGCTCCATCTGAATGTAGAGGTAAACCTCTATGTTTTCTATCTTGCATTTATCAACACAGAGCGTTCTTAAAAACAGGATTTTACTTGAGTCTTTGGATATCACCCGTGTTGATAGAATACAATTCAACAACAATAATGAATATTTATGACACAGAGAGCAGCAGCAACCGCTCCCATTGTTCGCGTCCCTAACTGCTGATTCCAGCATCTGACCGTTAGATTAAGTGAATCTGGTTCCTGTTAGCGGTGTGTCAGTACAGATGTGCAGTGAGGCCTTTAAGGAACTCTTGACACCCCGCCTCATTGCGCTACTTTTATTTACTGGAAAAACTCAAATGAGCAAGCTTTCCGCAAAACAGCAACATATTTCATTTTCAATATGACTTGCATTCCAGCCTGCTCCATGTACTCCACCCCTGTCCTATTTTGTTTGACTCTTTTGCTAGTTTGGGTCAAAGCGAAGACGAAGCGTGTTAGCGGACTGAAGGCAACAGTGCTGTGTGTTGACCCATGTGATCAGTGGTGTCATTTAAAAATTCCCTTCCAATAAGCAGAGGGAGAAACACGATAGCTCGCGGTTGGGAAGAGTTGATCTCTTCCTGACCCCACCTTGGGACAACTGTGAGTCAAACCATCACTCATTCCCACTTCTGGTAACTGACTGCTTTTGACGACTCTTGACCTCGTAACAAGTTCCTTGCTGGTTTATCAAGAGTTTCTGTGAGGTCAACGTGATGTTTTAAAAGCTATTGCATTGATTTAGTTGTACGTCTTCAATAATTATTTTGAAGAAAATGTACACAAATGCAAACACAGATTTATGTTTGAGTGTACAAACGGTGCAATGGTGTCGTTACTCTAACATAGCATGGTACTTTATTTCCCTGCAGCTACAGATTGATTCTGTTTGAATGAACAGAATCAATCTGATTGGTCAAGAATGATCTTCAACTGATCTGCGAGTCCTGTTTTTTGTTGTTGATTTTTTGCTCATTGATAGGTCTTGTTTGGTGTGTGTGGGTGCATGCGTGTGTAGTCCCAAACAAGAGCGTTGGCCTTTTTTTTTAGCAAATTTTACATAGTGGCCAAATGTGGAATTACAATCTGCAGGGGCCCATAAAGACTTTCCCCCCGTAGACTTATATTGAAAAATAGACATCTGTAACTTAGTGGTACATTTTTGAGGTAAATTAACTTCCCAGTACAACCACCAAGTTCTTCCTCCATTTCTGGGAAAGAGCCAAAGAATGAGGCTGGATCGAATGCAGGGAGTTCAAGAAAACACTAGTGCGCTTGATCTATGGGCCCATGGGTGCTTTAGATCAGAATTTATACGAGGAAGTCATGCGCCACCGAGCAACTTTCATAAGAATGAATGGGACACTCATTCGACGGTTGTCTTTATAAATCCATGGTTCGTGTGCGTAGGTGAGGCGCTGCAGTCGTACTGAAACAGAGCGGCGAAGATTGATTACTACGCGGAACTTGGTTTCTGGTCTTCTTGCTTTTTGCGGTTGGAAATACAACTTTCGGTCCTAATACATGTACATGATATATTCTTTATACATCTTATATGTTTGGTGCCCGGTACTACTGACTCAATGTGTATATTTCTAAAATTCTAAAGTGTTCTACATCGATTTTAAGTATCTTTTATCCCGTCGTCTATATTTTGTCCAACGTAACTTTTGGAGACCTGTGAGGTAAAGACTGACAAAAGAATGTCTAAACCCAGGCTTTCTTCTTCACCCCCTGAAGGGAAAATTCTCTGTCCTTCCTTTCCACGTCAACTCAGGTCAGTAAGTACAGAGTTGCCCAGGAGCGGCCGAGGAGTCGACGTCTTGCTCGAAGATTCTTCAGCTTTCTGCCACAGATATTTGAAACAAAGTTGAGACTAAACATACTCACTGCAGCGCCCGACTGTTGTTGTAACCGCCAGTCAAAGCACAAAGAGACATTTTGACAGACATTTCTTCCTGAGGTCAAGGTGCTCTGCTTGGTATGTGTTTCAAGAGTTTGCCTCTACCACAAATTACCATGTCAGGGATCTGAAAATAGTGCAAGTTACTACAAGTTTGGTAAAAATATTTGGAGATCACAGTCCGTATCTTCCCTGCTTACCCTGTACGGTGTAATTAGTGGCTGTCACCAACATGATTCACACTCCCACTGTCCAACATACACAGCTACTGTTTTTACAACAGGCATTTGTCGGGGACAGGCTTTTGGAAAACAGCAGATTATGCCACTGGTTCTCAACGGTTTATCTTTTCACCCTCGACAGCCAAGTGATGCCTCACTGTGACCCCTCATCACAGGTTGCATAGAGTCGTGTTTCTTGGATTGAGCAGATTGTAGAGTTCTGAAGAGTAAAAGTCTCCAGTAAAAGAGCGACACTGTCTTCTGTCCCTACGATGTAGCAAGCAATGCTTTGAGGGGTCCTCCTCCCACTGGACTATGCAGCAGTACCTGTCAGACATACAGTGCAGCTGACATCTGTATTAGCTTGTGATCGTGAGACATCTTCATCACCGTCTCAGTGATCTGATCACTTATACATTGTATCTGCTACAAAGTTGTACCGGTGCTTCTTCTGAAACAGCATGTTCAAACTTCAAGCTGCTCTGCTGCTGTGTCCCATCTGCCAACAGGCCTTACTTTTATAGCTGTTGACATTACAGAGGCAATACGGAGGAATATCTTGCACGCAGGGATGGTGTTGCAGCTTCTAGACAGCTGCTGTCTCCGGGTGATGAAACCGAGCATGTCGGAGAGAATTAGTTTTTAACCTGTGAGCGGATAGGGGAAAGGGGGGTGCCCCTCAAATTTTAACATTATACAACATGCTTGTTAAGTTTTTTCTCCCCCTCTGTACACCTTCTTTACATAGTAGTTACAGGCTGTACCTCAAAGGAAGTGTAAAAAGTGACACCACCTGTCATTTTAATAACTAGCCTTTGTTGGCCCTCGGCAAAGCCCAGACTCATGCTCTGCGTCTTCTCTGCTTAAACATGTACAACATGGTAATACGGCTGCTACAGGGGTGGTTTTCCCCTGCAAACTCTACAGGGCTTACTGTGCCATCAATGACATGACACATTATCATCAACTCCATGTAGAATAAGAAGAAGAGTAGATACCAAATATATGTTTGTTTTGTAGAGTTGAAAAGGCCCTGTGGTCTAGTATACTGACTCACAGTCGCCCCTGAAGACACAAAATGTACACTTTACTTACAGGTATGGTGGAGAAGTTGTTAACTGGTACATGTGGTCATCTATTGCAGCGTGTGTGTGGGTGTGTGTGTGTGTGTGTGTGTGTGTGTGTGTGTGTGTGTGTGTGTGTGTATGAGGTCATTGAATAAGGAGTGTGCAAGAAGCAGATCCTGTAACAGGCTCAGGGAAGGCAGTCATATTTGACTGAAATCCAGGAATTAAACCAAGCCGTCATTAGTTATTCTGACCTCTACACAGGCAAAGAGCAGGCGGAGGTATGCGAACACTGCCTGTAAATCAATCCGGTGGGGTCCAGGGTCTCATCGTGCAAGAATGTAGTTTTGCATTGTGCCAGGGAAGTTTTATATCAGCAACAGGTGGCGCAGGATAAGATGTAACGAGTAAGTGTTCAACAGGGCTGGCAGAGATTAAGATATGTACAGTTTGGTTTGATGATGAAATGCCACTATTGTTCCAGTTTTAAAAGACAGACTCTTACTGCAATGTGGCACCTGCAGGACATTTCTACCCTCTATCATGTTTTAAAAGACATCTGTGCACGCCATACTGCCATGACCCAAAACTGATTCAAGAGGTACATTACTTGAGACATTCTGGTATGTCAGGCTGGTAAATTGTGTGCGATAACACTGTACTTTTTGAGCAGATGTAGAAGAGCAAAAAAAAACCTCTACCCCACAGTGCTTACACAATCACAAAGAGAAGAGGTGGCTTGCAATAGAGTTTTATGTAATGTTGGCAGTCTACTGACAACTCATTGGTTTTGTGTAAGCTTATAAAAGCCTTTCAAATCCTGATTGATTGTTATTATGATTAAATGCACTTGATAATGGTCAAATAAAGTAAACGTGACATGTTTGTGATATCATTTGCATATCAACAACACGCCTATTGTAAACTTGAGAAGTGAATGAGGCAGCAAAAAGACACCAGGTGCAGTATTTTACATTTTGTTTGATCAATCACATTCATTCTACTGCTCATCTTATGAGGGACATTTTAAACTCTACATAGGAATCTTTATGTTTTTTAGTGTGGAATTTATAGAAAAGCTTTCAGTGAGATGAAGAGTAACAGGTGTAACTGTACATGCATGTGCTCATCCATCCCAGTCGGTGAAGGAACAGAAATCAGGAAGAGCATATAAATTATCCGGAGATCTTCACTCATAGGACTTAAAGCTTTTTCTTTTCTTTTTTCAAACCTCCATATGAAACTCTATCAGTCTGGTCCTCACTCTTCTGTTTGTGAAGTGCCCTGTGTGAAATGAGGCCTGATGGCTTTATGGGGGTTTGGGACTTCTGGGAAAAGGCTGTAATTGGATTAAGACTGTGACGGCTCTCCTCAAGACGAAAGCCATGAAACACCAGCGAGCAGGCTGTTCTTTGCAGTGGAACCACTGGTTAACTCGGTCTGTTGTTGTTGATACGCAACATGCACTTTACAACACTATTAACACTTGATGAATGACTAAACGATCGTGTTAAAGCTGAATGATTCAGGATGAAGACGTGTTTCAGATTCTTCCTGTTCTGTCTTTGTTGACTCTGATATCTTACAAAACGTCCAAAACATTGGTGTTATTACCTCGATATGGTTATCATGTGATTTGGGGTTTTGCATTCAGATTGGAGAAGTACGTCGATGCAGAAATGTCTGTAATGGAATAGCCACCATAGCAGAAAACATTTTGACAGTTCTCCAATGATTTTGAGCTTTGGTCTTACGACAGATTTGGGTAAAAAAAAAAAGAGAGATCAGTAAAGTAATATAATATATTGGGGTCGATTTTACTTTTTGTGTGTGTTCATTTTCTTAAATTTAAAAACCAATTATTTCAAATCAAATAACTTTTGAATCCATTGCTCAGAGGCCTTAACGGGGCACGGCAGCAACGCCACAAAGACTTCTCTGTAGCAGACTGTCACACACAAACTTCACTTCAGAGGATGCATGCTGTCTTTCTGATTTCAATTGTAGGACAAGAAAGGGCGTGGGAGGGCCCCGCTGCTGTAATAGGCGATGCATGAAAAAAAAAAAAAATAAGACATCTGAGAATAACCAAACTGAAGCCAGTGTTGACGTAGGACTGCAGTCACATCAGCGTCTGTCAGGGCTTAACTCTACGGTCCTTCGTGTGATCGATATCGACGCAACACAAATAGACTCGCTCTCTGTGGGCTCCATGACAGCTGCCAGCAGAGTCAGCTGAGAAAACCGGAGCGGAGAGGGAAAGTCCACCAAACTCTCTTTCTT
This sequence comes from Clinocottus analis, assembly GCF_023055335.1. Classification (NCBI taxonomy): domain Eukaryota; kingdom Metazoa; phylum Chordata; class Actinopteri; order Perciformes; family Cottidae; genus Clinocottus; species Clinocottus analis. The sequence goes on along the minus strand of NW_027176207.1, from coordinate 9,066,137 downwards.
CTCATTCTTATTCAAATTAGAAGATTTGTAAAGATGTGTGGTAATATAGTGCGTGATGTGTAAGCAAGGCGTTTTATATTGCTCTTTTCCCTCTGGGACATCACAGTCCATACCCATTGTCGTTACCATCTGAGCAACAATGGATTTTGAATAAATTCTTTACATTTATTGAGCTATGTGTTGTGAATTTAGTCAAACGAGGAGCCCAATTCACAGAAAGTATATACCCAACCCAACTGGACCGCCAAAGAGAATACGCTTTCTGTATATTTTTGCTGTACATTGCGATCACATATATCTCATGCCAGGAGGAGAGAAGCCATATTGCGTGTGTGCTGCTCTGGAGCCAGCGTTGGTTTCACCTCCTTCCCTCTCCCTCCTGTAGAGTCAAAGGGTTTGCATTAGAACTTGGCTCCACAGAAAGGGACTTTCTCAAACTTGCCTTGTTCTTGCCACGTCTGAGAGCGGTCTCAGAAAGCAACGGGATCGGCACCAGCGAGGCACAAACACAAAGCCCTCACGCTATCGAACAGACATCAGCTGCTCTTCACTCTTGCAGAGTGTTTCTGGTGCTCTGGCATCTCGCTATGATTGGACTGTGATTGCGGAGAGTGGATCTCATGAGCTCACATCCCCACAGTACACCGTTGTTATTTATTTAACTTTGTGTTTGAATCACTTTTTCCCCCCTCTGCAAGTCACATATTTATTTTGTTCATATGGAAACCACAGCTGGTTTACATCCTGGCTCTGGAGCTGTAATCACAGTACCAGAATATTTCCATATCTGTATTTGAACATCCGACATATGAAATTCATATACCAACCCAACACCAGACACAGTTTGTCCTAATGATGTGGACAACTGCAACAATAAATGTTTCTTATATTTTAAGTCCTGACCTGTTTTTAAGTGTCAAAGCTGTACATTATTTGATGTTTGTTTTGGACAATGTGGATGTGATACTCACGTAAGTATTGTTGTGCAGCTCACATTAGTGACAGGGGACTTCCTTTGCCACTTCAAAGAAAACACAATAATATGAATCTGTTGTTCGAGCTAACTTTTTGCGTCCGGAACAACATGTTTTTTAACACTTTCCCTCTGCCTGGAAACCAGCGCCACCTATCCGTGTAGAGCTGGTGGAGTCCTGCCGACCCTGTACCAGGCCTCCCCCCAGGCGGCTCTGTGTTTGGCGTCAGTGAGCCCCTGCTGGGTTATATAACATCTACAGGAGTGGGCTGATGATTTATTGTACAGGTGTTGGGAGGCTCAGAGCTGGTGGAGCTCCAGTCATAAAACAATGCTAGGGGCATGTTCACTGACGAGCAGGGTCAAGACGCACATGTGGACAGGTGGAAACACACGGTAGCCTTCTTTGTATGCAGATGGAAGCGTTCACACTTTAATACACACACACACACACACACAAATTTATTTGACAATTACATCCAGGACATGAGGTCTCCATGGTTTTTCTCCTTGTACTCGATGTTCCTGTACCAGGTGTTGTCTTGGTATGAAGGCGTGTGTATGTGTATTTAATGAAAGACAACGGAGGCCTGAGGCTTCTCTGCATGTCTCAAATCTCACAAATTTCAGATGCAATTGTTTTAAGACAGTTTCCATATTTTGTCTTTGTGGTCTATAGAGGGTTCAGACATTTTTAAATGCAAGTTTAGAGGAAAGATGTCTGTTAATGTTCAGCTTGAACTGTTTCAGTATGACTTTTTCCACTATTTAGAGAGTGCTAGTATTGTTCAGAAATACATATTCTGCAGAGCAGCAACATTTAAAGTATGATTTAGCAACTAATTATTGAAAGAGCTGGTTGATTTAGCAACACCTGTGGTTAGTGGAGGTAAATACACAACATCTAAAGAATACCAGTCCCAGAGTACTGTTTGAAATATGTTTTTTTTTGGTCTGAATTACAACAGACGCGGACAAGCAAATTGTGTAACTTTTGAACAAATCCCTGTGTCTACACATGTGCAGAAGCAAAGAGGTTTTCTCTTTAAAGTGCTTCGGATCAGCTGTTGTTTAATTTTTACACAATACTGAGTAAAGCTCTCGGACCACAAATGTTCTGTCACAAGATTTTAGGATAATTTCTCATTCAGCTAAAATGTGGGAATGAAGACATAATCTCTCTTCTTTAGTCACAAGACAAAGACACAAGACAAAGTGAAAGATAAAATCCTGCAGTTCGGGCGCGTTTCCAATGCTGGAAATTAACCATTGAATAAATCCTGCCCATTGAACGCAGACCAGCCAATCACAGTGTCTGACAACTGCTCAGTAGACTCTCATTCAATTGCTTTGAATTTTCAGCGTCTTTTTTTTTTACCTGGGGTGCGTCATGGTGATACTTTCTATGAGAAATGGAAGAAGATTACGTTCCATTACATTTCTGTGTAGAAACCTGTGACGTTAGCACAAGCAGAGTATGTCAGCACATCATGAAGCGTTTTAATCATTGAATAGTTGCCAGGTGATGTGATGTCTCACTTTTACACTGTGATATTTATATTCTGTCTTCATCCCTTTAACTTGTTTTCACTTTTGCTTCTTTTACTTCTCTCTGAAATGGCGTTTTTGTTTTTTCCGAACATTCGTATAATATTTTTTTTGATATTCTGACTGACTGCTTGACATCAGTCTTAGCAAAGGGTGGATGGGGTGAAGGATTGATCCTTGGTTTCTCTGAGAAGAGTCTGGATCAGGTCTTCACAGATGTGTCTGTGATATGTCTGACCTTTTACATTTAATATGATGTTGTTTGCAGTTTTGCTTTGAAGCTCCAAGGTTGTTTTTTTTTAGAAGTTTTGAGCCTATTTCTTCAGACGCTCGTCATCCTTCATTATAAATACAACCATCCCTGTGCAGAAGCAAACATGGACATGTTTTACCTTAATAACAATTACCATTATCACTAATATGAGAACTTTTCGGCAAATATTGTTGGAGTTCCTGACCAGTGTTATGTCCACAAATACTTCATTTGGATGTTTTTTTTTAAAATCAGCTTTGGAATACACCAAGTGTATTTTCACAGATCCCGTCAGACCCAAATGAGTGGTGTGACATATTTTCTCAATTAGCACACAGGGCCGTGGTGAAATATGTTGGGCAATTGTTCAAATATGTTTGAGGGTTGGACAAGTCTTCAGCATTATGTTGACATGAGAGTTGGAAAAATGATGGTTTGAAACTAAAGATATTTGAAAGAGGGATCCATCAGGGGTCAAAAGACAGACACTAACATTGGGAAGAGGAGAGCTCTCTGGAGAGACAAACTGAGCAGTGTTTGGGTGCGAATGCTAATGCCGTCATCTCTCCTTTTGCTCTTGGCAATCAAAAGCTCTTGAATCCCTCCTCTAGCCTCCCTTCATCGAGATAAGACAGCTTTGTTTCATCTTAGTTTTCACTTATCACACACTATTGTGCCATTTCGTATTTTAAAGTCAGCAGGGTTGGTGCTGAAGATGCTGATTCGTTTTTCTTCAGGAATGGCAGCAGATTTCTTGATTGTTGAATGATTATAAGATATATTTATGCTCAAAATGGTGCATTTAACAATGTATATAATCAAGATCAAAGCTGGTATAATATGTGTATGTGTTTGTATATATGTATTACCGATACCATGAAATATGAACTGCCTTTGTTTATGTTAGTGCTCGCTCTATGTTCACACACATTATGTATGATTGTCTCTGATATAATAACTCTTAAAACTTGTTGACTCACAATCTTTAAACAATAAAGACAAAACCGAGAGCAGATCCTCTGATCCCTGTCCTAAATAGCTCAGTGTGCCATGTTGAATTATGTCTGTACTTAATAAAGGGCTTCAGGCAAATGCCTGTTTGTGATTAGGGTGTAAAGGTTACCAAGATCATGTGAAACTTCAAAATCTTTGTCAGAATAATGCAGATGAACAAGCTTGTCCTCTGGATGACTGAAACTTGCACTATGAAACAATAAACAGACCATTAATGCAACTAAAGTGAAGTGGCTGTTGGTTTAAAAAGATATTCTTGAACGGGGTCTTTTTTTTTTTTAAATTCCGTATCCAAGTAACTGTGATGTTTTTTCTCACCAAAAATCTGGGATACATAATTTTGTGAATGTTTTTTTGTGAATGTTTTCATTTAGCTTTTTCAAAGAAATATAAGTGAGTGTTGAAGCAGGAATAGTTACAGACTCTGCACAAAATTACCACTGAAGAAAACCAGATCTGACTTATAGTCGACATCTCTGAGTGTTTGGTTATTTAAAACCACAACTTAAAAAAATTCACTTAAAAACACAAGCCACAAAGTTGGAATCACTCAATAAGAAACTTGATTTACAATGCGTTTGGGAGAGTGACACCAGAGACTAAGTACAACCGTACATTTTAAGACACTTTTAGGGGACCAAAGTGTTGCGAATAACTTTCATGAACTGACACCACTGAGAGAGGGGTGAACGTTTTACTACGAATAAACTCCCTGGTGGTAACGATCATCTGTTTTACTCAAAAAGGGACCCTAACTTACTAAAAACACCATCATTCTGCATTTAATGAGACTTGAAACTGGAGATTGAGATGTTTACTGAGGTAATACATTAAGCGGACGCATGGGCTGAATGATAGCCGCTTTAAAAGAGACAGCTGGACACTAAAGACCTAAGACTATTTTTAGAATATGCAACTTTAAAGGCGACCTTTAAATTATTGCTGGACGAATGGATGAAATTGATATCAATCTTGTCATCTACTGTACCCGTAAGAAAGCAGCACATGCACCAGAACGTTAAAGTATGCAAACAAGATGTAAAAGTTAGGTTACTTTACAAGACATGGGATGCAAAACGGGATGTTGTTGATGGTAAATTGAATATTGACAATGCACAACACTAACGTCATACTAGTTTTTGCATCAATATTGAGCCATTAGCTGATCATTAATTGTTCATCTTTCATTTATTTCATATAACAATATGTTGGCTTTAAAGAAGGTAATTTCCAATGCCGGATAAAACTTTTATTTTCAGGGATATTATTTATTGAAAGAGTGATACATGATGTGGTCAATCAATCAAGTGATGCAATATGTGTTGCATTACTTTTGTTGCTCAGCACAGCTCAGTCAAAGGTGTCTTTAAAAGGTTAAACAACTCCAAATCCTCAGTGCGCACACTTCGCATCCTCTGTGTTTAATATGTGAAAACAAGACATTTTGGTATAAAAAGCAGTGAGCCTACATTTCCCATTGACCATTAACAGCTTGAATTTTGTAGCTCCGGTGACTGCAGAAAGCTCCCCTGAAGTCCTTACCTCACAGGGTTTACACATCCTGCAACACTGATAGACAGAACTGATACCAACCCTCCATCAAACTCCCAGTAACAGGCTGATCCTATATAAATGTCCAATTTACACACTTAAGGGTGTATATTACGAAATTGGAAGCATTTTGATTGGCTCTCAACGGCTGTCAACGGCCCTAAACATGGCGACGCCTGAGCTGGCGGCTTGTAACTAAAGGTAAAAAAGTGCTGGCAGGGCTAATAGTGATAACCTGAGGGGGGATCCGGAGGCTGGGTGCTGCGCCTCTGTCGTGTAGCCGCCATATGATAGACGTGCAGAGCGGTGGCCTTGAGCTGGCCATTGGGGGAAGCTCCCATGCACTTACATACAGTTCATGTCAACAAAGCGAGGAGAAGCTCACATAACAGCACACACAGAGGGAGAGCGTCTTCCTTTCCTGCTCAGGTAGAAATGACTTTACTATATCTTTGATTCGTGGGAAGTAAGGCCTCCTTGTCATTTCTTAGGCGTACAGTTATTGAGATTAACGCTGCGAGAACAAAGCAATTTAAAGACCAGATGACTGGCCCATCAATGGTGCTTCACCTCCAATATTTAATGTCCCTGGAATCCCCTCATCTTTTTTCCCCCTTCTTTTTTTTCTACTCAGGCCGGTATTTCCCTCACTTTCTAGGGGTGTAGTCTGGAAGGGAACCTCCGGTTTACTGACACTGGAACACACGAGCGAGCGAGTGCGGTTTTCCTGCTTGGATAGATGTTTTTCTGCCAAGCCATGGAAATGTGCTGTAGCTTTGGGGTTTCGGTGATGTGATGCTGACTCCGTTACAACGTGGCTGTGCGTCAACCTCCGTTAACCTTCTCTCCCCCTCTCCCCGTAGCCGAAGCCCCGAGCTCCATCAATCTGTAACAACAACACTCTAATGGCTGAGTAACACATGTGATTCAAGAGATTAGCTCGCCTTTGCGGCTGTTTTCCCTTGAGCGATAGCAGTGGAAATGTTGAAGAGATCAGAGTCTATGGATACTGGAACCAATGAACAGCGATATGGAACAAGGATACCGTCATTTGTTTTCATTGGCTTGACGCACATGTAAATTATGATCTTGAGTCGCTAAATGATGGCATCAGGTGAATCAGGATTTAACGTCATGAGAACATTTTTAATGTACCCCTGTAAAGATGTGTTGTTATATGTATTATACAAAAACATGGGGATCATTATCACTAGCTGCTTCGCATAAGTGATTTAAAAGTAATGCTTCAGGTATTTTGTATCACACCAACAACACACCCTCAACAACTCTCAGCATTTTATGTGGCCTAATGAGCAGCTGTCCCCTTCAAAGGGGTTTACAATATAATACAGTACCTTTTGGTTTATTGCGCCTCATACATTATGTGAGCTTTTCATGTGATAGATTAAAATTTCATCAAGAACTGGTGTGCTCCACAAAAGTCACCTAGATTTGACCTGCGAGTGTTTACATCCTGCTGAGTGCAGACAGACTTCAGAGATCCGTTTTATGACAAACTACCACCAATCTTTACTTATCTGACAGGGGAGATATAACATTTGCATGAAGGATTAAACCTCATAAGTGAACATAAAATATTAGAAACAAGGCTGACTTTATGACCGAGTTGTTTTGGCGCATTTAATAAGCATGTGCAGCCAGAAAGCGATGCTTTATGAAGAAAACCCGCTGAGTGGCTTGAGTAACATACTGCAGGGTGCTGAGGTTTTATGACTCTTCCCATCGTTCAAAGACAAAACACTTAATCCTGAGACACCCAGTGCTTTGAACTGCAGGGGTGGACTCTGGTCATCCTGTCTGCGCTGTCTTCCAGGAATCTGCTGCTCATGTGAACAAGTACGCAGTTTTTCCCCCCTTAAGAATAACTGAATAAAAACTACAGCTGCACTTTCAAGACATTAAGGGACCAAGTTGGATCCAATACCTCTTTTTTTGTTTTTTTTGGCGCTGTTTGTACTCGGGGTGGCAATATCGCTAAGTTGTGACTGATACATATCAGCAACTATTGGATGGATTGCCATGATATTGGATCCTACTGACTCTGGCGATCCCCTGACTTTTCATCAAGTACCACCAGAGGGTCAAACTCATCACTTATCCTGTGAAATAGATCCACATCTGCAAAACTAGATGGATTGGCACACTATTTGATAATGACAAACACATAGGCCTCTGATTTGTGTTAGTGGTGACTGGTGATATGCTAACAATGCAAGGCGCTGAACATGGCTATTGTTATCTGCTTAGCAGGTGAAGATGTTGGCACAATGACAGCAGCATTTAGCACGAAGCACCGACATGCCTGTAAGTCAACCTCACAAAGCGTCTTGCGTGACGGTAAAGTATAGTTTTGTTTACATACAGGTTGAAAATAGCACATTTTTTTGTTATTTTGAGGTTGACCAAAATCTGATAGCTGAAAGCAGATGCTAACGTATAGAAAATAGCTTAATAATGTGCTGTAATTTACATACCAATAATGTCTTTATAAGAAATAAGAACGTTTCCAACCCAAACCCAACACCAGGCAAGTGAGATAAAGAGTGTCAGTGTCAGCTTGCATTTCCTTTCATTCTTTCCCAAAATGTCATTAGATCCCAAGAAATGCATTTGCTCTGAGCGCTACAGGCATTGTGATTGTTATTTACCACCTGATATATTTATAGTTCATACTAACATTATAACATATATTCAGACATACAATACTTTCAACTAAATAAACATTTCACAGAACACAGACAAGAAAAATCGGACCGGAACATCAGGAACATATTAAACAAATGCTCCTGTGTGTGTGTATGTTTTTGTGTATGACTGCGTGCTCACATGAACTTCTGCTTTGCTGCTGTTGTCGCCCTATACTCTGTTGTGTTTCTTCCTTGAGTCGTTATATCTTTTTTTTCCTTTTTCAAAATGACCAAAAATGGTTTTAAAGAGAAAAAAAATTGACTGGTTTATTGTGTAATTGAACCTCTAAAGTTCCTATAAAATCCAGGATTCACTTTCACACTGTTCTTTCTTTACAGAACAAAATGGCACTTTCCTTAAAAGACCGACGAGATGCATTAAGATCTTGTACATATGACACAAACGGAGGAGTTTTGGTGCCCAGTCCTCGATCTTGAACATCCAGAGCTTATTTGATGGCTCACTGTACCAGAACAGTCTTGTCAACCTGCCTGCACTTACTACCAGGTGCTTTCAATAAGTTCCCCTCAGACTGAAATGTCCTTAAATGGAGCTCTGCTGAGTCCAAACCTTACTATTGTACTCTTTCTCTTCTCCAAAATAGCAAAATAAAACACATTTCATCCCCAGTCTTCTGAATTTATGGGGCCCTGGCTCGCTTGTTTCATGAACAGTGATCAAACCACAACGTGTACGACTACAACATGGATCCCTCGCTGCCCCGTACTTTGGGCTGAAAGTGGAAAAAATAATGAAACTCCACTCAAGTGGTGACTTTACATAGCTGGCATCAGATTTGTGGTGTACTTTTTTACATAAACAAATGAAAACAATTCCCCTCTAAGACAACCCTTCTTTTAGTTGATGGAGATTTACAGGTTCCGACTCCTTAAGTTCCCATCTGTTCAACAGGTTTCAGAGTGGCAGAGCGAAACACATAAACATTATAATCACGATGGTAAGCCGGACATAAAAGTAAATTGATGATTAATCCAAACAGGGAGAGAAACACAGCTGATTGATTTCCTCTTCACTGCCTCAGCCGGCTGCCTTTGCTTGCTCCTCAGCTCAGTGAGGGAATCACAACCATAGAGAAACATTTAGAGATTGTAATCCCGACTCCATCACACTCTGCAGTAAACGTCTTGAATGCACACCAGAGATTACAGACGTGGCCAAAAGGATGACATCATCAGCAAACAGCACGGATGAAAGCAAATGTTTCCAAAGCAGAAAATGGGGCTCATGCAAGAACATTTTCATTTTCTTGTTGTCCATACAAGTTAAATTCACACAACTCAAGAGAAACTAGACACATTTGTTGTACGTGGCTGTCACTCCAGCTGCACCACCCACTGAAACTCAATGACTCCATAAAGTTTCCAAACTCATGGCGAGGACCTTAGAAATCTTCCGTGACTCATTTATTATCGGTATTAATGTACTGAACAAGATCACCGTTATTTGTCTAGTCATCACTCTAGACTTTGTCATTACACTTCAGGGCTACAGTTCCCAAGTTTTGTTTGTTGGAAAGCGTCTGGGTTCATTCTGGTTACCATTAGGATCCAAATGATGTAATGAAGACTTTATTTTTTATTTATTTTATTTTAGTACTTAACATTATCATCTGGGAGTCTGTCCTTTTATTAATGATAAGATTTAATGAGTTGTATTTCAATGTAGTTCTCGAGGGATTTCCTAACAGAAACATGTTCTTCTTTTACTTGTTCTTCTTGTTCTTGTTCTTCTTGTTCTTCATCTTCTTCATCTTCATCTTCTTCTTTCCCTTCTTTTTCTTCATCTTTATTTTCATCATCTTCTTCTCCCTTCTCTTATCGTTCTTCCCCTCTTTTCAAGCATACCGGCAGATGTGGAGGTTATAATATAAAGCAGAGGCCCCGTGTTGTTTTGGTATCAGGTAATCCCCACACAAACCTCAGTGAACACCTGTGAGAGCGTTCACTTCCCTCCTGGAGCTGTGAGGCTCCTCGCTCTTCTTTTCTCAGGCCCTGCAGCAGGAATAGGATGTGGGTCGGGCAGCACTGCTGCAGGCGTGTGTGTTTTCCATTGCTTAAGTTATATCTGTCAGTGGATCAGCTGTGGCTAAACAGGCATGAACTGTTATTCATTTACCGCACAATGGCTGATGAAGGAATTTGAAATTGTGTCATGAACTGGCCTCTATGTTGCTGTGGAGTAATGGGGGTGAAGGTTTCCAAGTGTGTAGGCCTCACAGTTGACTTGTTGGCTTTGACTTCTTCCAGGCTGTAAGTGGTCAATTAGTGCCAAAGTTTGGCAACACATTTTATACACTTGACTCGGTAACCAAGGCAATTCAGGAAATGGCCCGCAGGGTGGCGGCCCTGTTTGAGATAAAAACTCTGCATCCGTTCGAGTCTGTTGTTCCTGCTGCTCACGTGCTGTTGTCCAATTGTCAAGGGCACTTTTGTAGTTTATATCAGTCAATAGACAATACAAGTATCAAAGCTTGGTTTGAGAGAATATATATATGTCAGTATTCACTCATAACAACATATGCTTGTATTTAAATGGTAATCACAAAAAAGATTTGGGCTGTTTCAACTCACTAACTCTGATGATTCAAAAGTCCTGCTTGGTTCAACTATGTTATATCTTTGATATTATCATACGTCATCACAGTTACTGTATTGGTCCAAATATGAGACGCCTCTTCTTTCTACTCCTTCCAACGACTGCAGACGTTTGCCTCGTATTAGTGTAAAGATAAGTCCTCGCTCCTCAAGTCATGTCAGGTCCTGAAGAGGTTGTTCCAAATGACTTCAGATCCTCTTCATGGCCTCAATGTCAACCATGATATTGTTCTGAAACAGGTTTAAAACAAACAAATGATCCAAATGTTGAGGGGAGCATTTAATGAACATTCAGTTTGCACACTTTTCTTGAAAAGAGGAACTTGGCAGACTTTTCAAGCGCAATCTTATCAAATCTCGGGAAATACTTTCGTGGTAATAATTTTAATGTTATGAAAATTTTAAATTCTGTTCAAAGGTAAAAAAAAATAAAATAACATCCAAGTTCTACTAAACCGACATTCTTCTTTTACCTTGGTGTACAAGCAAATGACTATTGTAACCTCTACTCAAGTACAGTGCTTCTTGAGGCGCACCAGAATACCGATAGTGACATAGATACTTTTTTCTTTTTTTTTTTTACTAAATTGAAATAATAGTTATAAGAACAATCCCCTGTTTTACATTTCCTTACAGGTTTTTCACAGAATTATAGTACTTAAATAATGTCAAAAGCTTTCAAAAGCCCACTGAACATGTCCATCAATGTCCAGCTTCTCAGTGTCAATAGCTGCAGCGAGTGAGTGAGAAGTGAGGCGGTGGATCCCCACAGTAAAATTCCACTGGTTTCATCAGGTCACCTACAGAGCATCACCTGAGGGGCTTCCTGTCATCGGTAGTAAAACTGACTCGGACATGTGTGGGGTTGCCCTTTAAAGAGCAGGAAGCGTTGCACAGGCCAAAGGGGTCAGTCCCACCAGGACATACTTGGTAAATCAGACGGTGCATGTTACAGCACAGGCTTGGTGGGGAAAACCTCTTTAATTTACAAGCGACTGTTTCTAATTTTGTAATGTGTGCTTATTGACACATTCTTTTGTGATGCTTGCAATGAAAACATCTGCCGCCTCGCGCATGCTTAACAACAACAAATGAAGCTCGTGTTCAAGGCAGCATCTGCCATCATTTGTTTCAGCGCAAAGTCCTCAAATGGCCTGTTAGTTTCACAATGTATCAAACAAAAAAAGTCCCTATTAAAACATGCTCACGCCCCAGCAGGGACAGGAAAGCTAATGCTTGTACTATTTCTTTATTGTATTGTGTGTGCGGATGTAGCCTGGGCTTGAGCGCGTTGTAAATGACCACATTTTGGGATGTCGTGACCACTGACTCATAACGTGTATATGGGAAGTGACAACTAAATTGATTTAGATACATCGTTAAACCAAAACTTTAAAATGTCAATTTCATGTGTGGGAGGTTTCATGAAAGAATTTAAAAAAGAAGCTTTGATTTTAGGATGCACTTTTTATGTATAAAAGCAGAATATGTGACGGCCGTGTAACACCTCACCTTTTGGATGTCTTTCATCCAGGGTTTCAGGTTTTTTTTTGCAAGCCAGCTTTTACTTTTTATTCACATGCCTGGACCCATGTTTCTCATTTTGTTCTGATGGCGCAGATGAAACACAAATTGCGAGCCGCGCTGAGCTCACAGGCGCCAAGGTTTGGAGAGGCAGAGCTTTATAACACTGGCAGCTTTCAAGCCTTTTCTGTTTTAATTAAAGCCACTCTCCTTCCTGCAAGACGGACACCACATCCATGTATGTCAAAGCTCCTTTGGAGGCAGTAAATCACCCCGATTCCAATGTCTTTATATCTTTTAATCGCATGCAACGTAAACAGATCTCAATGGACTAAGGTAAAGACATTGACATTGTTTAGGAGTGTTCAAATATGATCCTGTGTTTTGCCTTTCTTACAACCTATGACAGATGTATGAGTAAGTGTTGCCACATTGTATCGCTTGGTCTCACTGAATAACCATGTGGTGACCTAAGACACCGGCCATGTCTGTTTGCTTACAGCTCTACATCCTCCATCTTTCCTGCTTCAATATGCCTCCATCCCGCTCAAGCTTTAAAATGCACGTTGTTTTTTATCTGAGCAAATAACATCAGGTGTTTCTACTTAAGGCACCACGTATGCTCCAAGTCGGTGGTCTCCCGTCCCGAGCGTCCCTCAGTACGTGTTAGAAGTGAATTGCATCCATCTTGAATCAATGTTTTCTTGCTCCTCCGAAATGGGCTGTTGTAACTGTGTAATCCGTTAATGATGACAGAGAAATGCGATACACTTAAGATAATAATGCTTTGTTTGCGTGTCACACTAGTCGGAGTCAGGTTTGGCCGGCTGTCGGGAACACACTGCCCAATCTTTCTTTACATTCACACACAAATCATGCATCTGCGTCATCGGGACTTCAGCTCTGTGTGATTCATGACCTGTTTCCAGATTGTTGTGACCGTGCATCTTGATACCAGACCTTATTTCTCAGAACCGGAAAAGAACTCTTGACACAATCTTACTACAAGGAAACAGGATTAATATACCCTCCAGATGTGATCATAAACATACGCTTTGATACCTCGAAAACAAACCATGTCTTCTAGTCAAAACAAACTGATATAGATTAAATTGTAGTTTGATTGCACACAACATGAAGCACGCTGTCCATTTCAAACAATAAGGATGCCTCTCTTCTCCTGTTTATATTAGTTTTGAGAACATTATTCAAAGCTTTTACGATACATAAAAATCCTCAAAAACCACTATGTGTCACACTATAAAAATTGAAGGTACAACATCAGCTTTCCACATAAAGCATGATGTAGCGTGTACGTATCTTTCATGTGACCCTTTTTCTTCCTTTCCACATGTTTTACTGTTGTTCATCACTCGTAATCCCCGGTGTCTGAAGTATGAAGCGGAGAGAGAAGATTCATGGTCATCTCTGTGCTGTTGCTGTCTTTGATTCTGAGTGAGTTATGAGTTATTTCATACTCTCAAAGCCAAAATCAAGAACACTGTGTTATTACACTCACAGTTTTTTTTTTTAAATCAGTGATAGTAATCAAATACAAATAATATTTGCCCATATAAATTTGTCTGAAAGCTCACACTGAGACCACAGACATATCTATGATTATCCGTTAAATTGCTGTCATTCTTTATATCTGCTACTATAAAACTAAGATAGAAATGAGTCCCTTGAAACTTACATTAAGATGTCCAGAAAGCCATTAGTAGGGCTTGGCAGACCTTAGTCATCTGATTTGCCTCTAACTAAAATAAAGCCAGGTATTTCTCTATTTCGCATCCAAGCACTGTTTTATTTCCAAAGCTTAAGGACACTTTATTGTTCCAGGGCTCATGAGCAGCTTTAGTACTCTATTGGCTCAGAACGGTTTTCCATGATGCTGTTATCCTCCATCCTATCAGGCCTCTCCTTGTCAGGTTTCAACAGCCGGATGGGTCAGTCAGTGTGTCCTGCTCAAGTCTTCCTGGTTATGTTTTCAAATGGGAGAGCAAACTCAGAAAGATATATAATTGGCAAGTTTTTTTTTAACACTTTTCCTGCATTTTACACCACCTAACCTTGGATTAATTTAAAGAAACATCTATGTGTAGTCTAGATTAGTTAGATTTAGGGTGCTATGCAAACTCATAAACAGGTGAGTAACCCCTGTTAGGTTAAACATGTTTTATGCACGTTATTTTTACTTTCTACTAACTGTTATATCCCAAAGGATCAATTCAACAAGGCTAAAGCCAAATATTGAGACTTATTACACTTGAAAGACTCAACTTTTTAACTGGGCTCCTTCTCGAACATCCCATCTCCAGAGTTGACTTGCATTGACAGTACAATCCTCCTCTTAGCTCATATACAGTTTGGCTGGAACCATGCAGGTTAATATAATTTGCACATGCCTGTTTTTACCATGTTCTATTTTCATTCCACGATCGCCTTATTCATGTTTCTTACCTTTGTCAACAGTCATACTTTTGTATGGATTGACGGACTGAAACTGTTTTTATTGATAGCTAAAGTACGCTGAGGGAAATGTTCAGCGACTAGTTTGACTGAAGGGTGGCTTCAAGTTTTTTATAACTTGTTTTTCTCTATTGCTAAAAATAGAAGAATTTTTAGCAATGGCGGCCTTAAACAGAATCCCCTGGTTGCGGGACTGTATAATGAAAAGCGAGGGGGCAAAATGACGGTTTGATCATTCAGCAATGTGGATGCATTTTTCCTTCTCTGGCGCCTCTGATCCCGTTTAGACCACACGAGTCTTCGCATCCTCAGACAGAATTTACTCCGTATCTGGAATAAACTAAACTGTTTAACTACACTGATTGCAGCTGCTGCTATAAAAGTTGTTTACACAATCTCGTCTTGATTACGTAAAAAAAAGTTGTTTATTGTCTAAATGCATGTAGAGCTAAAAGGCAATTAGCCCAAATTCCGTCACTGAGGTCACAGAGTTCAGTTTCCAACCAAACGGCTCTATATCTTCATTATAATTGTCACTCTTGAAAAGTTTCAGTGCCATGCAGTTTATTTTCTGTCAGCATTGCTGATTGAGCGAAATAATACTTGTGTACGTAATTTTCAACTTTGTTTACGTGCTTTTTTAAAAAACTTTTCCAGCTTCCTTATTGGCTCAGTAATGTGGCTCATTCAACACAGAGACACTTACGATATGCAGTCTGTTGATTGTCTAAGTCTAAATGTTTAGCTAAAACTGTTTTTCCATTCAAAGACTGCAAAAAACATCACATTGCAAACATACAGAAACCACATACAGAAGGAAATGCATAATACATGAGTCCCATTTTCTTACATTTAGTCAGAGCCAGGAGATAAGATAAGCTAAGCTAAACTAAGCTACCGAGCAGCTGCTTAATATTGTGTTAGCTTTCTAGTGCCATCCACTGTGTTAGCGGGTCGACAGCGACCTGTGTCTTAAATCAGCTGTAAAATACATTAATAACTATTTTCTATCATCCAATTTGTTTCTCATCTCTTGGTTACCATGTTAGGCTTATCCATAAGAATATTGGTTTTAATTTTTCTTCTTGTTCTTTGTCAGTAAACCTTGATTTCAATTTTTTTTAAAAGGTAAAATGAACCTCGAGAGAATCATATAAATAAATAACAGGTTGTTGTGTTACAAGACTATTACTGAAGGGTATTAGAAGACATCTCTTAAATAAATGTGTTTTATTTGTTCTCATTTTAACATTATTAACTTTAGTAACATCTACGGTTTTACGGGTCAATTTCGACCCATGTATATTTACTTCAAGAAAAAGGCTAAAAGGTCATTTTTTTCAGCAATAGAACTTTAACACAAACAAGGTCAGACAAACAACAATCAATCAATCAAATCAAACTATCAGAAATCAATTACTAGTTCCAAAAGTAATAAAAAACTAAATCAGAGTAAAAGTCTCTGTGTGCAAGAACTTGCATGTGTTTGTGTGTGTGTTTAGATGCACGTGTAGCAAAAAGTGACACTTTTAGCGTGTTCGTTGCAGAGATATTTCTTGCAGTTGACGCACAATACGTTTGTCTTTCTGTCCAGACTGCTGGGGCAGACCTGACACCTCTTTCTTTGAGAACCAGCTGCCTGAGCGGGGCTGTGGCTGTCCTGGTTGGTGTTGAGGCAGAAACCGGTCGAATTGGTCGAAACCGACCCTAACAACACAAAGGTCATCATTTCAACCAGAGCATTTTATAATTTAGTAAAACATTTCTTTTTTTTTAAAGTATTTTGTTGAAATAGAGGTTCCTGACAAAGTCAAAAAGCCTTGATGCAAAAAAAAACAACACATTTTATGTGGTTCTTTTATGCATTCAAAAACTAAATTGGGACGGTGCCGACCCTTACACAAGAGGAAGTTGGTGTCATTCTTCTCATTCTTCGCTTGTGAATTTCCCAAAATTGTCAAATTATTTATCTAAGCAGAAGCAACTTACTCTGAATTAGCCTTTCTTCTTGATAAAGTTCCCACATTAAATAATGTATCGACACATTGCATGCAGTCATCAATGTAAGCAAACATGGAACTAGTAGTGTGCGGCTGTTTTTTAAATTATTTTTAAATTTCTCAAGTTACTCACTACTCAAGTTGCTTTTTTTTCTGACTACTTTTACTTCTACTTGAACACTTGTTTTGCAAAGCAACAGTACTTTTACTTGTACTGTTGCGTTTTTGGCTCCTCTGCTCACCTCTGACAACAAAGACAGTTCTGATACATGGTCACAGTAAAAGATTTTATGCGTTGCTGCACATTTCATTGCCTTGATGCTAACGTATATTTTTTCCTCCTCTTCATCGTGCCTGGCAGCTATCCTTTATATTGTAAAACCTGCTCTCTGGTTTAACTATTACTCTGGGATATATCAAAGCTGAGATTCTTGGATGAGTTCCACATCCATTACTTTCTGCTTGCTTAGCAGATTGAACTGTTTGTAAAGGACGTAAATCTGTGTTATGAACTGTTAAACCGATGAATAACAGGGGCCACTTCTCAAACAAAGATTTTGAACCGCTATCAGTCACTCGGAGCCACCGGAGGATATATAGAGACTTGGCATATACTACCAGTGGTAGCTTTTTTTTAATCATTGTTTTATGACCAAATCCTGGCTTCAGACACGATCAATTATCCATACTTTACATATTGTTTTTCTACTTGACTTTGTCTTTCTTAGTGAAGGCCAAACTGGCACAGTGAAGGAGATCTTTGCTGACTTTAGTAGAAACAAAATGATCCACATTTTTTCCTCGCGATGGCAGAGCCACACATGTCTTTGAATCCCCTCCGTCTGTGAGGAACCACTTCACGACATGACTGACTTATTGCTGAAGGCGGTGATGATTTCAGGCCCCCTTTGCGTCTGACATAACCACGTTTCTTATGTCCAGATTGTCTCTAGATGTGGTTTAACTTCAGAGGAATAACCCCTCTCTGAGAAAAAGGGTCTGTTCTATACGGCTGTTCTCATTACAGCTGTGGTCAACGTCACCACCATCCAGAGACGTGTTCAGATGTGGGAGTTGAAATGAATGAGAAAGAGTCAGTTGGCCACAGCGCACGCTTGGAAGGCTCAAAGAGGAATCGTGTGTCCTCAAAAGGATGAAGAGCAACATCTGCCAGTTTTTTTTATGAATGATGTTGTATGGAACGATTATTGGAAATGTGGTTGATCCCAGTATTGTTACAATGTGTCGCATGGATGATGGGGACTTTTATACATCTTCTTTCTGTCTTGTGTGCATTTACCACTGCATTTATTCAATGTTCAAGTTTGGTGTTTGTCCTAATTGAGTTCACATTTTAGGATAAAACTAACATAAATACAGATGAATGAAATCAATTTGTGTGTGTGTTTTTTTTTTTTTTTAAGGTTTTAAGCTTTATGTAAATAATTTGCAGCCAAGGGCTTAAGTTTTGTTTTGTAGGTCTAAAAAAAATAAAAATAACTTAACACAACCTGCAACATTTACAAATTCCCAAGAGAGGAAATGTACTATTTCAAATGACAACATAGTAATTTACCTTAGAAAGCCCTGCTGGGCTACATTTAGCAAAACCACCCGTGCCGTAACAGTCGTTTCTATATGGTTATAAGTTATTGCCCAAACTCTTGCAGAGTTACATAATATGATTAAACACACTTCCTTTAAAAGCTGTGAAAACATTTTAGATTTGTTCATATTATGCTACAATTTTTGACCCGTTATTGTAACACACCGGTTGTTATACTTTTGTTTACCTCTCTTCCCGTCTTGAAGGACATCAGAAAATCACATGTTAATTTTTACATTTTGCATAGTCCACAGATGGCTTCAATGATAAGATTATTTGTACTACAACACCAGGACTGTGCTGCACAAGTAAAACTCAACATGAACATGAAATTAACATTAATGCATGCTACTTATTTCCCTCATATGTTCCTAAAATAGTTATCGTTTCAGTCTGTTTAACTGTTACACGTTGTGCTTTTGTAAAATAAATAATTTGCTGCAGCTGTTTCTGCTGGAATATAATTGTTTTTCCAACCACAATAACTTCATTATTTATGTGTGCTGATGTGCCATGTCCTGACTATGAACAGTTGCTGTAGACACAATCACAGTACCAACATTTGTGTGGTTGGTTTTCTGCCAGTTGGAGACTAAATGATGTTTTGCATCAACAGTTTCTGCTGGATGTATGGGTGGTAGGGTGGAAAATGATACACCATAGCAGAAACAAAGATCAGGAGGTGAATGAATCAGCCCTTCTGCTGAAGACGAACTGGTAGCTTTGATCATTTAAAGGGGAACTCCACCTATCTGACACATAAAGTCAGTGACACATAAAGTCAGTTTGCAGGTCTTGGGGGCTGCATATGTGAAAAAAAAGTTTGTGTGACTCCAGAGAAAGCGACGCTAAACCTGTTAAATGACCTTAAGTGATGTCACTCGAGGCAGAGTCAGCCAGGGCTTACGACGACAAGTTTTTCAATTAAAAAAATATCTCACCCTGAGAATATCGGCTCAAGGCCACACGAGCCGCCACCAGAACCTCTGACTGAACTGTCGGTGGTCGAGTTGCATTGTCGGTAATGTAAGCGCCAGGTTTTGATGAGGTTCTGCTGCACATATTTAAATTGGGCTAATGCGATGCAAAGCTCGATATGGAATTAGATTTCATTCCGTAAATAACACACATCAGGATCCGGAGCTGACGGTCCGTCAATGACGTTTTCACAACTTAACCAGAATCAACAGCGTCTTACTGTAACAGGTCTTTGACTGTGCATGTACTATAGACTTTGAGTCACACTTCAGTGCCTGTGCTTCGGTGGCTGCTCCACAGTGGACTGTGAAGGAGTCAATTTCTGTAACTTTCTAAAACCGACAGGTTTTGAACTTTGCTCTAAGGCTATGTTTAGACCAACTTTAGCCCTCCATAAAATAACACTGGGGCCATATTCATTTAAGTGGGGCCAGTCCAGTGACGTGGCAAAAACGTTGAACCTGTCTTAACTTTGGTCAGTCAGCAAAGTACTGAGGTAGCCAATGGAAGACATGTAAGCACACATTCCTGGTAGTGCGTGAAATTTCTACTGGCTACCTTAGATGCAACAAAAGAAAACTGCCAACATGATAACTTCCCAGAGTTGTGAAACCCGGTCTGTGATGTTGCTCAAACTGGACTCTCCGGATCGTATTTCATTTCTCCCTGATACCTGAAGCAGCACTCCACCACCAGCCTCTTGTGTGTGCACCATTTTCAGTGTGAACGCCCGCTAACAAAGATCGAAGGACATTATGACAGATTGAATAGCAGATTGTCCCCAAAACCACCCAGCCGCTTGAAAATCTGCATCTGTAATTGAGGCAGTCATGTTAGATAGAGTAAACCTCCCACGTAGACGAAAGATTAAAGGGTTAGGAAAGGTCTATATAATATCTTTATTGATATAATTGAAGGTTTCTCGCAAGGAGAAATTACAGGACAACTGGTGTAAGTACAACATACTAATGCACCTGTGCTGTACTGTAAGGGCGGATAAATAGAAACACTACAGCCTTCGCACTTTTTTTTTCAAAGGGAGCTTCTTCCTGAAACATTTTTTTTATGTGCTGAAGCCTGTCGTAGATTATGTTTTAACCCTTTTTTTTTAATCTTCTTTCAGGATATTTTTGTCGAGAAGTTGCAAAATCCAAACCAGTTTCTTTCAGCGAGCTGCCGTCCAGCAATGTTTCTCACACTTTTTCCTCCTACACAATTTCATGCCAAGATTTCCATTTTACGTGACACACCGTTTGTGGGAGTGCATCTCTACATGTGGAACCAATTTGCTGTGAGCTAATGAGTTTCACAGGTGGTTGGACTTGTTGCGTGCTGCACTGTAGGAGAGGAGGTAGTGCAGTTTGGCTGAGGTAACTCTGACTGCATTGTTACTGAGGGCACCGTCGTTGCAGGGCCCATGTTTACCTCTGATGATGTCTTTTCTTATCAGTTGTCTTCTCTTCCATCCATCAGTGCATGGACTACAAATCTTCAAAGAAACCTGTGTGAAATATTTTAATTCAAATGTAATTTGTTTTGGTTTTATTCGAACAAAAATTCACGAAGAATATTGCTGCTGTCTCGGCAGCCGAATGCAGTAGGAGTATACAGCGCGACGTATACATGTGCAAACACATTGTTATATTTGTAGAGCAGAGATAAACTGCTGCTGACGAGTGACTTTTCTGCTGAAGAAATTTGTGCTTCTCCACAGCTGTTTGAAGGCCATTGCTGAATAAAATGGATAGCTTTAGCCTTGGGGAGAAAAAAAAATAAATGAGAAGGGGAAAATAGAATATTCTGTGAATGAGTCACAGGGCGAAGGGCGGAGTGATGCCGGCCCAGTCTTCACAGCTGAGAGAGAGACAGAGAGAGAGAAAGTGTGTGTGTGTGTGTGTGTGTGTGTGTGTGTGTGTGTGTGTGTGTGTGTGTGTGTGTGTGTGTGTGTGTGTGTGTGTTAGTTGGGGGTGGAGTTGTGGGGGGCACCATGAGGATCACTGGGGCCTTCTGGACCCAAGCAGTTGTTCTGAGCACAGACCAACACACAACCACACGTGCATCCACACAGACGTTACAATAAACCACACACACACACACACACACACACACACACACACACACACACACACACACACATGTTGTGCCTGCAGATTAGACGTGTCCAGCAAGGCTTTAGTTGTCCTCAGTCTGAGGTCGCTCCTGACGCTGAGAATGACTAGATAGATTCATGATCCTTGTCCTTTCTATGAAACAACAGATTATTAAAATGCTGCTTTCCATTCAAATTAGTTTACACAAGTGAAAAAAGGTAGAGTGGCTTCACAGTTATCATATTAATATGATGTTAATGTACGGTAATTACTGTATTTCACATGTATTGTACTACATGTTTATTGTAAGACATCCCACATCGCATATATATAACTCAAAAAAGTGTACTACTGGAATGTACTACTGTTTTGTGTTTGTTGTGTTACAGATGGGCTACAACTGAATTTTGTTAGGTTGCATATGATCCTTGAATCTTTGAAACATGTGAATTCGTCAGATGCATGGCAATGTGCTGACTTGGTTGTATTTTTTTCCCCCCTGTGTACTCTGTTTTGTTGAGTCAGCTAATCTAAAAATGAGTGATGGTCAAAAAAGCAAAAACAACCGAGCAAATATAAACACATCCAAACATCACGTACTTGTGTCTGTTGGAGCTTTGTGCATTTCTCTTTCGGACACTTTGAGAACGACAAAATGGAAGATGTTAAAAGCAGGATACCCTCAAGGAGGACAAATACAGGCTGTAGGCATAGAGACAACGGCTAAAACAAAATAGTTTGAACAATATACAGTGCTCATGCTATTATGGGTCTTCATGGAGAATTCATTTTGAGTTCCCACAGCAACTGCAGCCGTCAATGAGTCACTTCTCAAGTGACCCATTTCTCTTGCTTTGTGGTAAGGAACTCTGTAAAACAACCAAGAACTGTTTGATTCTAACCACAAGAAAATGTCATTTACTCTCTCTAACCCATTTAACCACTTCACTCTGTCTAAATCCTCTTGTCATCGTTGAAAGGAAACATGGTGACATCCTAATCTCCGTCCCGCCATCGCAACTCCATCGCTTCTTTCTTGCGAATTGCTGTCACTGGAACAGTTGTACGGTTTGACCTTTTTGTTCTTTAACGCAATTGTGCCCGCAACTGAAATTTGTAATTTCCTTTTGCTGGAAATTTTTCGCAGCTTGCCAAAGTACAACTGTGCTGACATTTTCAAAATCGGTCAAAACGTTTGATGAGAAAGTTAGTTTTTCTTAAACTATATGTAGTCTACTATTTTTGCGATATAATCTATTATATTTGAAGAGAAAACCTTAGCCCCGTAAGCCCAAAGATAAATATGGTCTAAGCATGTATCTTAGAAAGCACAATCACCAAACTAAATTTTTCTTTTGAGTAAATGCTTCAAAAGCGGAGGATGGAGAGAGGAGGGGAGTTCATTCCTAATTGTGTGCGTATAAACCATGCGCTTGCTATTTTTAAGCCATTAATGTAATAAATCGTTCGCACCGTTCAAATTTTATAAATGTTTTTGGGTGTGTGCCACGCTTGAACAGGTGATCGACTCAGACGGACGTGCAGGTAGAAAATACACGGCCCGCCATTGAAAACCTGTGTGAGCAGTAAATGACTTTCCTGGTTTGTGAGCTTCAGAGTCTCTTTAAAAAACAATATAATTTGACTGTAAAAGGGTGACACAGCGGTTTTACATTTACATTTGCAAATGCCTCTTGTCTAGTTGATTTGTTAACTGATGACATTTCTCAAAGATCATACAAAGTCCAAGTTCTGGTTCTCCCATACCTCCCTTGCCTCCTCTCTAGCGGGCACAGCAACACCGCCTGGGCCTCCAGCCGTCTGGGGTCAGTGTTGGCTCCTGCTGTTGCTGGAGTTTCTGGTAAACCTGCGTGATGTGATCTGATTTTGCCAGAATCGAACCCGGTAACATCGACGACAAGCATTAGGAATAACTATATTGCCAATCTTCTTGCTGATGGTCACATGGAGACATGAGTAGTAAATTGAGATATTCTTTCTTGAGCAGACGATCAAAGCCCGCCAGTCTACAACCTCCACCACATGCATTATCTGCAAACTTCATGAAGACGTATACAAAAATTGGAGTTTGAAGAATCGAAACACTCTCAGCAAAAATTTCCAGCAGATTAATTTCAGGATATCAGCCCCTGGGTTTATGTTTGTATGACGTCACTAAAGACCCTGATTAACTGTCTCTGTACCGACACACGGACGGCATCCCTTTATCTGTTACGCCGGCTTGGACCCAAAACCACACCTGCATCAGGGGAAGCCAAAGACGTCTGTGTGCTGAAAGAGCTGCTGTGACAGCCGCGAGGAAGACATCCACATCCGTTTTGGATGAACTCGAGTCTCTCTCACTGACACCTTAGGCAGGCTGCCAGAGCGGGTCAAGGCACTGCAGGGTGTCGAGTGAAGGACACAACAGAGATGAATATCCTGCCAGACATGTGTGCACTTGATAAGCTGTTTGAACTGGCCACTTATATAGAACAGAGTATATGCAGTTATTCATCAGTGACTCTGGGAGGATTTGAATAGTTTTCATATGATACATATAGCATGTTTTATTTGTTTGCAATAGAGGAGTTAATGTTATGCTTAAGATTGTTTTAGTCATGAGAGAAAGTAAGAAAGGGCAAGTTATTGGTACCCAAATGGTTGTCCCTGTAATGTATATTCTATTTGTTTAAACTGAACATTTTGATTTTATGATATTTTCCACTAAAGCTAGTTTGTTTGTCATTTCTTTGTGTGGAATTTTACAGTTACTCTAGCATTGCATGAACTGAGAAATGTAAAAAGGTGTAGCTGTAATTGAATTATAATTTCACATACATGATTGTATTTTGGCCTAATGTGCAATAACTCTGCATGTTGCAAACAAATAGCCTTCATAAAGCAGCTCCACGTGTATTGTACATGAGGCCCTGCATGATCCTGTTATGACACACCATATATACCACCAGAGTATTTGAGAATACAAAAAAAGATCTGTCTTTCACAATACTATTTGTTAAGAATACAGCTGATCTGTGGTTTGCCCCACTTTTCCGGGATCATTTTGCAGATAGGTACCTACATCTTAAACTATAAAAGGGACCCTGTTATAATAAAGAGTTAGGTTGCTACACTCAGTCAGCCAAACCAAAACAATGACACGGGTTACATCAACTAAACAAAGAGTCCAAACATGACTATAAATACCCTTTTCCAAAGCGTCATGCATCTGGTTGCATCAATTCAGTAAACATGTGACAGGATAGCAAAAACATCTGCAATCCAGCAAACAACAGGTCACTGCCATCAATCTGTACTGTCAGTGCAGTCCCATACACACTGTAAACTTAAATGCAATGCATTAGCATTCAACAGAAATATGTATCGTCTCACCGCTGTGGAGGACACAAGGTACAAACCAAACTGGGATCCCCCACAACCGGAGAAACACGTGTTATTCCAGTATCTTACAGTATTGCATTTTTATCAGGCACTTTTCTGGCTACTTAAATGAATCAAGTTACATTCCAGCATGAGTTCAAGAGGAGGAAGAGGAGGAAGACATTGGCCATTGATCACTGTGAGTCAGGTGTCTCAGAGCTCCACATTTCAACATTCTGAAGAAAGCCAGAGTCAGGATTTACTGAGACAGTGCTTTCTTGCATTTCCTGATCCTCTTGTTTGTGCCCATGCGCGTGAAGAGAGTAGACGCCTCTATGAAGCTTCTGTGCACGGCAGATCAGATACATTGTGTTGCTGATTATGTTTTCATTGGGAAATTATATGGACAAGATTGATGTCCACAACAGTAGAAAAACTCTGCACTGAATATTGCCAGTGAAACTATTCATGTCAAAATATTATGAACTGACTTACTTTTCTCTTATGTCCACCTAATTATCTTAATTTTGTAATTATGTAACTAGTGGAATAACAAGCAACAATTTGTTCAACCTTCAGTTAAATAATCCAAAATGTGATTTATCATGAAATTTCCACAGCACAGCAGGAATAATTTTGGACATCCTTTCTGAAACAAATCTATCTTGCTTAATATCTTGTGTAACCGAGAATAAAGGAAAAACAATAGTAAAAGTTTCACATTTATTAGACCACATGTGCTTTAAAAAACAATGCACAGCAGGCTGCATGAAACAATTATATGAGAAGTGTGCCCCAACATAACACAATAAATAAAGACATAATATTGGTGCTGTGAAATGATACTTATGTTTCAGTCTGGTTGATGGTATCAGGCTGGAATGTGAACTATTCACACACCCCTATACATTTTAAAGACATTTGAAAACAGATAGACTCCTATATTGAGTAGGTCGACTTGTTTTGAGAGGAAACAAATCAGGTTGTTTTCATTGGAAGAACATCATGTCCGTGATGAATACATTTAAAACAGAAATCATGCTGGCACTGGATGATCAGTCAATAAAATCTATGAGCCATCAAAAATATCACAATAAGTGGGCGAATTAATGTCTGTTTGAATGCCATAAAACGGTTTTGTAAAAATACTGAAGTAGACAAGTCAGAATCCAACACTGTAATTTATGGAAAGAAAGCATTTCACTTTCTTTGTGCCTTTGCCAAGAAAAGTTTTCCAGTAGATCCTCCATGTTGAACAAAAGGTTTTCATTAGGATGTGTACAAATACCTTTTAACAAGATGAGTCCATTTAACAGACAGTAAAACTCTTTGGGCGGTGCTTCGACACTAAAACGCACAATTGGTAAAATAATGCTTATTTGAATCAATTTTATTTTCACAAAATCGCCTTTAACTCCTCATGTTCCAGTTAGATTCTGAGCTGCATGCCACCGACCGAGGACCGCTTTAGACCTAGTGATATGCTCTAGTCCCTGCCGTGTACTTCTTTTCTCCTCCTTTATATTTTTTGTCATATTTGAAGTCCCACACCTCAAAAAAAATGAAATAAATGACAAAAGTTTCTTCAAATGAATGCAAAAATAGTATTTCATGTGACGTAGCAGATGCTGGCAAGCTTCCAGATAAAGAAACATGTTTGTTTTTTATAGAATCCCTAAAACTCTTGTACACTTGGGTCTACAAAGAGCGCGCTGGTCTTTGTGGCAAGCCAGACCATGTAGCTGGAATGTTGTTTATTGGAATTCAACGTCTTCAAGCAAATTCATTCCCCAAAAACTGTTTCCCAGCCTACTGTGTCACGACCTTGGCTCCAGGGACCATTCCCAGGTTCTCCGCTAAACATGAACATCAATCATAGTTTATACTTTAAAAGAAAGCGTCACAGATTGAAAGAACGCTGGCTATAGTTGTGGGTTTTCTGACCACTAGACCAACCTCTCCTGGGACAGTTATCAACCAGAAAGGCAGCAAAAGCACAGAGGGAGACGCGCCAGGCAAGGCAAAGCTCCAAACCATAACGTGGTCAAAATCATTTTCTAATGTTCCTGGGAAGGTCCCACCAACACTCACACAAAATGTTACAATAGTAATAAATATCACTTATCAACCCAGTATTTTATATTTGGAATCTGCATTTGGCTTAAGATTTAATTCTCCGTGGGTAATGGACTTTTACTGCTGACAGGTTACAACAGGGAGATAAGTTTATCTCTGTAATCTTTTCATTATTATCCACTCAGCAATAATACAGGAAAATAAACAGAAATCCTCCTCTCCTGTGAGACTAAAGCAGACAATTTTGGACAATGTTCTTACTCCCAGCTTTAGAGAAAGACAAACACTAGGTGACCCGCGGGTCAGGAGATTTCTTCAAGTAAAACAGAACATATGTCTCATGTTTGTGTCCAATAGTTCACATTCAAACTCTGCACCCATGGCGTTCCCCCATATCACCTCTAGAGTTGGCTTCAGGATGGAGGGATCCATCGTCTGTCTGTGCAATCTCTGTTCACTTTGTCAAGGAGCTTTATCTCTATTTTATCCACCCAAAACACAGACACGCTCCAGCTGAGCTCTGTTCTGTGTACTCTGCAAAATCAGTGATGCAGCCAGAGAAAATGTGTTCAGTTGTCCTGCACATTGTCAAATTATGTCTTTGTTTGCTGACAGTTGTTTTAATTAACCTTTCAGTTAGTTCCATGTTGTATTAGAATTGATATGAATGAATATGTTTTTCGAAAGAAAATGAAATGGAGCAGAGAAATGTGCAATGGATCACATCTGATTTTATTAGTTTGAAGTCATTTATTTACAAGGAAAAACTTGGCAAAATAGTGGTTTGCAAAACAGTGGTAACGCCCGCCGTCTGAATCTAGCTGTTGGTGATGACGGCCACTGAGGGGGGAGAAGGAACTGAAAGATGCATATACCTTTTTGTTTTTTGTTGACTTTTTTTTGTAAATGTACTATCTCAGAGAACATACACGTTCCTTTCTCGTAATTTACAACTTCATATTATCTTGTTTTTTGAAAGTCATAGGTCGTGTGTTGTATGTGGGCTGAAGGTCTTAATGCTTTTATGTATAGTCTGCTAATTTAGAGAACCAAGTGAACCTAAATACTAAATCCAGGGTCAGCAGCATAGATTCCCTGACTGAGGAAAAGTTAGACGTCAGACATAAAGTGGTTTGTGGCAAAAATGCATTAAAAAGTTAATAAACCCTTTTGTGATCTTAGAAACGAGTGTCAAAGCAATACTCCATATATATGTTTTCACTGATGTTGTATGAATGTCAACCCTTTCCCTCGTGCGTCAGATGAGTTGTGGGAGCGTACAACCCGGGGGATTCTTTCCAGTATGATCTCTGAGAAATTTCATCTAGCCCCAAGTCAATAGTAAATGTTGGCCACAGTAAAACCACCGCTTCATGAAAAAATAAAACAAAGCAATGAATATTGTGAATAAAATATATTAAAAAAAGAATAATGAGAACAAAAATGTTTTTTAAGAAGATCTGCAATTGGTTTGTAACAAAAACAACGTGTTTGTTTCAGTGGTTGAAATTAGATTTGTTTTCCATTTCAAATGCATAAAAGCCATAAAACTGCCCTTGGACCCTTTCTGAAACAGACATCTGACTATTGCAACCGAGCAAACCGGTGCTCTGCCGTCACAGAATGTGGATGATTATTTTGGGAAAGGTGAAGAACACATTTTGAGTTTTGAGTTAGATGTTTGTAGCCACAGTCGTGTAACCATAAGATGGATTGCTATGGAATTTGATACAGACGTTTATTCTGTTGACTTCTCTATAGTGCTGCCATTTTTGCTTTTGAATGAAATGTTTTGAGAAGTATTGGATGGACTGCCATGAAATTTAGTTTGACACTCATCGTCCTCACTGGATGAATATGAGCAATGATGAGTAATAACTTTGGTGATCCGTGCATTTTTCATCTGGTGCCGTCATCAGGTCAAAATGTCCAATACTTTGGTTTATGATGGAAACTGTGCTAAACTAATAACGTTCTCATCAGTCTCAACTGTACTTTGTGTTAACTTCTGTGTGATACTACTGTCCACAACACTTGAAGTGTATATTATAATACAAAATTAAAAAATGTTTCACAATAAAACATATATACAGTACAGGCAAATAAGATCCAGAACCTGAGAGCTAAACAAGATGCATACAAATGTTTCATTAGTTACAGTTAAGTAAAAGTGAGTCTTTAGAAGAGATTAAAACAGAAGACTCAATGTGCTTGCTAGTATCCTTTAGTTTAGTTTCTATCTGCCTTTGCCATGCTTGCATTGTTTAAACCTGAATCCATCATATTTTATCCTGTTATAATTTCATGGAGTCATGTGTTTCCCGTATTATATTTCCATTACTTAAAAACTTTGAAAAGCTTGTGTGGAAACCAGATGTACCTTTCTCATCAGATAGTATTCAGTGCGACAGACATGATTTTTAGATTAATTTCTATCATCTCGACAAATGTAAAAAAAAACAAAACAACACACACTCATTTTATTTATGTCTCCCAGTTGTTATTCTGCGAGTGCAGAAGTTGTTCAACATGGAGGAAGTTGAGTTATACAGTCACATTCTTTTGCTCTGTTTGGCGATGCATTTGGCAGCTTCACTTCTGATTGTGACAGCCCAATAGACTCATAATGTACACCGCTTGGGTCCATGGCCACTCCGCAGCATGGCCTCAATGTGGGACTGCCAAATGAACATAGCTTGGTAATGTTTCGGCCATGAAGTAAAAGAATATTGGGAAGAGTATCTTCTTAGGATCATCTTAATGAATTTCTAGGTTTTTAATTTATTTTTCACAGTCTGCCAATCCTGACCCGTTGAGATTTTCATAACATTCATAACATCTGATAATTGAAGTTGAATAAATAATAAGGAATATCATACATCCGTCACCACAAAACACCAGGAATAAACTCCTTTCCTGATAAGTCTCTCTGAATTAAGATCCATCACAAGACGGAAAGTATCTATTTACCCTCTTTACACACGGCCTTAAAATAAGTCTTGGGTGTTTTTCGGATTGTGTTTAACCACATGTGTCTTCGCCAAAAGGCCTTGGTGTTTTAAATCAGCAGTAATAAGAACCATTATGACATTGAATTTAAATACTTAATATATTGGCCCTTGATTAAATTATTCTGAACCAAAGTGCAAATGGAGCAGTCAAGTGGCTCCTGAGCCTCTGCGAAAACATCACATCCAATTACATAAAGCAGTGATTACCTTTAAAAACCACAAACTGACTGTTGGAGTTGTGCGGTGAGGAAAGTAAAAGAGGGGCTATTATTACCACATGTAGTTTTTTTCTGCTTAGTTTTTCATTAACTATAAATGTATTGATGCCTCTGAGGTGTAAGTTAATGTGTTTAAGTTCTTTCCTGTGAAGGTTTATAATTACAGAGGAAAGAGTTACTTTACAGCACAAAGTCAAACTGGAACAAAAATAATTCAGCTTCATGTCCTCTGTGTTTCAGTTTCCTTTCAGTTCAGTTATGATAAACTTTGTTAAGCCAAGAAAGGACTTGACCATTAGCAACCTGGGAGGGGCTCCCTTCTTTTTTGTTTGATTTTGAATCATGCTAGCAGCATTGCTGTATCGATGGCAGTGTCTTTCGGTCTAGCTCGGTACAAACTGTTGTTCATTCATGGTTCCCAGAGGATGAATCCTAATGACCTGACTTTTCCTTTAGCGCCACGACGAGGTTTACATTTGTTGATTGCTACTACATTTGGGGCATACATTCATGCTCCCCTCAGGATGAATTGTCATTTCTTTGTGATCACCAAACTGTTTATGTATTGCCATTGTATATTGTATAACATTGTCCCATACTCATGACTACATCTTATCTATGTCACTTTGCTAACAGGCTGAACTAAAAATGTCAACATGGTATAAACACTGCTCAACCTCAGCATGCTAGCATTTCTCATAGTGAGCATGTTAGCATGCTGACGTTAACATTTAGCTTTAATCCCCATGTGACTGACTGCCGACAGTTAGCCTTAAATAGAAAGTATATTTTTCAAGCTGCTCAATTTCAGGTGGAAAGCTGAGTGCCTGTACATTTCATCACTTGAGCAAAGGTCCTCAGGATCTCCCAGGATGTAAATCACCACCATTTAGGGACTACATTATATGATAATAATTTAAGAGATGTACCATTCAAACTCATATTTTGTTGTTGTTACGATGAACTGACATCTTTATCTTTTATATGCTTTTTGTTTTAAATGCATTTCTCCTGACCTTGATTGTCAAGGATGTGAAGAGTTCAATTCTATATTTTCAAAATGTCTCACAGCGGCATTCAGTGCATGAAATAGTCTTCTTGTAATTCTTGTCAACAAGTTCTTTGCTGTCTCCTATTTCAAATCTGCCCCTGAGCCGTCTTCTGGCCCTTAGCCATGTCACAGTTGTTGGTCCCCCCTTGGTTCAATAAAAACCTAAAAGAGAAAAACACATTATTATTATTCCTTGTAATATCAATCATTACCGATCTTTTAGCTTCACAGCTGGAGAGTGATGATCTGTCGCTAGTTTGATGAATCATACTCGCAGGATTAAATACTCGCAGAGACTTGAGCACCAAAGAAAACAGTGGTGCACCTGAAAATAATCTATCAAGTATGGTGTCTGGTTTGGACTCTCCCCAGAAGTCATTGCATATTTGCAACTGGAGAAAAAAGCTAGTTTCAAACATATTGCCATATCTTAATACTTTTGGCACCCCTTGGTGTGGTAGAACGTACACAGAGAGGTTGAGAGCTTAGCTTTTTCATATCGATTTCATTTTTGATGTGACTGAAGCTTGACAAAAAAAAAATAGCACTAAATGAAAAATGAGATTGGAAACACGATGACGCTTGCCATAAGCTTTGGCAGAAGATGAGAGATAGCTGCAAGGACATTTTATATTTATCCCTACAAGGATTACTTACTTCACTTTCGCTCCTTTTCTGATATGCATTCCAGTTCACCCGATACTACCATTGAGAAGCCAACAGGAGGGATCAGCTCTGCTGTTCTTTTGTATTGTTCTGCTGGAAAAGCTTGTGTAGTTTCTCTCTTTGTTTTCTTTATTGTGTTGTTTTCACTGGGTTCTGGCCAGAACATCTGCAAGTCATGTTGACCCGAACATGTTGACCTAAATGTCAAGTTTCACACAGTCACAATGTTAAAAAGTAATAATAATGAATTGCTTTTTTTAAAATATCTGAAGTTAACAAAGCATTGTGTTTTTCTTAAACACGTTACGCCAATGCATGGATCTGCATACTATCTCAGTAAGCAGAACATTACTTTGCATCCGCACTACTGACAGGAGTATATTATCCACTGACCTTGTGTACTTTTTTGAACAGGTCTGGTTCTTTTTTCAGGCATGTTTTAGGTTGTTTTGCACACATCAGGTTTGGATTAGTGGTACCCTGACCTTGATTGCTTTTGTTCATAAATCATGACTTACGATTAGAGCTCTCATCTGCTCATTTAGAGATTAGAGACTCAAAGTATGGTCATGAACGTTAATAATGCTGTACTGTCGGTTGCACATTGTAGTCCACATTTTGATTGAGATGGAGTTAGAGTTCAATGAAATGGCTTTTCTCCTCCTAAAGACTGAGTTTTATAGATTCATAGCGTCATGACTTCATTCTCTCACTTCTCCCTTAAAGATGCTGAGCCAATGAGAAATGAATTTGGTCTTCGGGGACCGGCGGGGCCGGATTGATGTGGCCGAAATCCAAACACATACGCCAACACATATGCAGCCAGCAGGACTTTACTTCTCTTCTGGGCCAAGGTGAACAGCATAACGTGAGGTTTTGAAATTCAGCAGATTATTTGTCTCCGCCAGGAACTTGTCACATTATAGGAAAAACTTGCCATTTTCTTTCCCTAAAGTGGCTCGCTAGCATCATTAGCATTCCCTGTTGAAACCAGGAGGTGCGGCCAGCCAGAAACCCAAGGAGGGAAAGAGTTTTCTCTACATTGTTGCAGATGAAACCTTAACTTGAATACGTTATGCACATGCAATACTTTCATTCTGCTGATGAATAACAGATTGCATTTATTTTGCCAAAGGGTAACTCTTCGTCATTTTCTGGCCAGTCACCACTGGACTTTTCCTGAGCATGTTATAGGCATGTCAAGCTTGCTCTGAGTTTGGCTTAAACAAAGGACCCAAGGCAGCCAGACCACCCAAAATATTCATGAGTAAGAATATGAGCGGCTAAAGCAGCCAGGCCACGTCCTGCTCTTCCAGTATTCTGTATACACTCTGTGACTTTGATCACAGCTCCATGATTGATGCCATATTTTTCATTCGCCTGGGTTTGTCTTTGTGATCCAAATTATAGTGTGAAGAATAAATGTCAGAACTCTAAAACAAGCCCCCTACTTTTGGGTACTTACCATATCCCCTCTCATAAAGACACACATGGTTCTACTTAATCTCTCTCTGTATTCTGGGACCTTAAAAACCTCTTGATTAGAGTAAATGGAATATGAAACCCCAGATTTAGGCCCGATGGTGTGTCCTTAGATGAGCAACTCAAATGAAACATTAAATTATTCATCATACCGCTGCACTGAAGCAATGTTCAGCTGGCTACTCTACAGGACTTCAACATCAGCATATGCACCGATGCATAAGGACCACTCTTGATCTCGAGTTTTTGCTTTTCTGAAAATCAACAACATTGCACTCAAACACTAAAATGTACATTCCAACCTTGGCTTGAGCAGATACAACTAAACTGAACTCATCTATCATCAAACATACACCTTCACGCTCAACTCCACTTCCACTGAAACAAAACAAAAAAAGAAACCATAAATGGTCATGTTCCAGTGTTCCCTTTTTTTTTTGAAGAGGTTCATATGGAGAACTGATGATGGGAGTTGCAGCATAAATTCAAACACTGACAAAGAAGAAGGTAGCCGAAAACAGGAGGGCTTCCCTCTAAAACAGTGGTTACCGACCTAGGGGTTGCAACCCCAGAGATGATTATCAGGACAGGAACCAGAAAAGAAACATAAATTATGTGTATTTTTAAAGACTTTTCTATAATCTTTGCACCCTTTCTAGTCAATGACTAGATTGTTGAACAACTCCAGACACAATCATATGAGAGTTAGTCTTTTGAGTATTCAAGGACAGCCATGAATCACACACCTTAAGTTCACATCTCGTCTGAAGCCAAAAGTATAGAATGGGGCCATTGTTGGCTCGGTACTGATACTGCTGTCGATTATATAAAATGCCAGTCACCAGCTCTTTCTTTATAATGCCAGGTTAACATCAAAGGGAACAGGTCCATTCTCTTCAATTGCAAACAGGTAAAAAGGCTGTTGTTTTCTGTAGTGTCTGGTGTCTGTACTCGCACCGGCCTAATCCCATGAACATCATGGATAAAGTCTAAAATGTCTGCATTGTGTAGCTATCAAAGCTTTGTATTCAGACACTAAATGCTTGAGTTCAGAACGTGGTCATTACTCGTCTTAAATGCCCTGAGATTTAGTAACTATGAAGCTTTGGCCAAAGGAATGTCCTCAGTGACCATGTCCTCACAAAGACATGCAGCACAAACACTCTCACACTGTCAGGGCTAGAGATATCCTGAATAATCACTGCAGCTGACTGTTTTCTGTCCTTTCTTAGAATTTCTTTTCTTAAATAAACTATTATAAACCAGACGTTCAGATTGGAGCCAACCATGTTTAACATTTCTTTTAGAAGTCAATGATGACTGAAAGTATAGCAGGCTTTGGAATGTATGCTACCATCTTTGTCCCATTTATCATCATACATGTTTCATGTCAAGCCAGGTCAAAGGAGAGTGTCTCAATGGCAGGTGACCTGTAGGCTTGGAGCTAATACAATGTGTTGCAATCGCACTGTGTCACCATGACTTATGTAGTTCTGTATCCACAGACGTTTCAGAAGCTTTCCTGCAAATTGTCCATGTGAGTATTGTTTCCATGTTTATATGAAATGGTTAGTGTTAAGCATCAAATAAGTGGATCCTAGAAAAACCCATCTAACCAGAGTTCGATGGGAAAGGTTATACCACTTATATGCATGTACACTTAATAAGAAGCTACTTGCAGCAGCCAGCTAACTTAGTGTTATATTCTTTATGTTATATTCTTTGAACTGTTCCATTCGTGTCTTGACGCCACCCACTGCCACATGGATCTTTAGGGCCCGGTCATTCGGCCCGTGGTTACATTAGCTTAGCACAGATACTGCAAATGACAAAACAGCTAGCCTGGCGTTATCTAAAGGTAACACAATATAGCACCTTTAAA
Organism: Clinocottus analis; assembly: GCF_023055335.1. Taxonomy (NCBI): domain Eukaryota; kingdom Metazoa; phylum Chordata; class Actinopteri; order Perciformes; family Cottidae; genus Clinocottus; species Clinocottus analis. Next base: position 9,031,034 of record NW_027176207.1, on the reverse strand, counting down.
GCTCCCCAATTAACATTTGTATCTTGTTTGTTTGATTGGACTAAGAATTGAACTAAGAATTGCCATAATGTTTCAGACTATTTCTTCGTTGGGACCAGTTGCCCGGAAATCAGCGGAAACTCACAAACAGTTGACTCACAAGTCAGCCTCTAACACTTTACACTCTTAACAGTTTAAAAAACCTGCACAGAAGAAACCATCCATGGTCTTTATGGCAGGACTTTATATTGGGACACTGTCACGTTCACCAATAACAAGTGCTAACCTCGTGTCACCTCTGTACGTCCCCAACTCATAAATAACCTTTACACAAGGCCATGAACTGTTTCTGTTTCCTGTCTTTGTGCTAAGCTCAGTTAGCCAACGCTAGCTTCGTATTTAGTGTACTCATGAGAATGCTCTCAATTTTCCCTCTAAGTTTCTTTTTTGGAAGATACTCAGTTCTTTAGGACAGCAGAGGACTAAATGATGTTGTGCTCAGATAATTGCTTCTGACTAGATTATAATGTTTGGTGGTCAACAAAGCCACACGCGCACAACAGACAGAAATGTTTTAAAAAAAAATTTTTTAAAGTGCCATGCAGTTCAACTCAGCTACACTGCGATGAATCACTATAATCGTTTTCCATGAACAGAGGTCAGCTGTGGATCCATCATCACTATTGTTTGCTGACAGATCCCGTTCCTGCTGCAGTCAGCAGACCTCCTCAGAGATGCGCATTAATTAGGCTGCTTATTGGGCCTTTCCATGTACCCATTCAGAATCACATGGACTCTATACAAAGCACTTCTTTGAGACTGGGTATCTTTAAAATGGTCTGTGGTGTGCAGTCCATCTGACTCAGCAATAGCTGCAAAAATGTGTTGCTGATCAGACAGAAGACGCCACATAGAAAATTTGTCACTGGGCTTCTCACCCTAATTACTTACAGAAACTCTAAGGTCTCAACCAGTTTAAAATGGTTTCAGTAATTAGGGCTATGCTTTTTCTTGGTAGGGGAACTATTAAAGGGACCACAAGAATGTGGAGTTAAGGGTAATTTCTTTAAAAACAGGAAATGCAATGATGCACTGCTGGCTGACCAAGCTAGTCAAGATTGTGGCTCAATGACAAGCCTTTGCAGCAGTGGTGAAAGAAACTGGACTAATAATTTGTAGAAATAGAATAGAGTTTGTCATCTCATGCAATGGTGAGTGGTTCTGTCTGACATCCTGATTCCTCCAGTCCAAGACTAATGGAGTCTTGTGACAACCTGTCGACTGCCATCAGTGTTGGAAAACATCCTTCCTTGTTGGAAGACATGTCCATTTACCATCTACAAGGGTGCAGGTGTTGGTTATTCAGTGTTTTCCAATTCTAATTTATGAAACCTTTGGACCTGATGGATGCTTGAAAAGGGCCAGTATGGTCAGAAACTTGATCGTCTTTTTTTACTCTTTCAAATACATTTTTCAAATCTTTTTTTCTCCCACTTTAATTAATGTCGTGCCCATTTAAAACATGCCTGTACAGAAGGGGCCAAGTGCTTAGCCTGTGGTAGGAACCGCTTACACAAACAACTTTACACTCAACAATGTGCTTCATCGGGTCCTGGACAATACAACTGCCTTGAGTAACTGGATCGGTTACTCAAAAACACCGGGGAAATACACGCTTTCACAAGAAATAATAACACCGCCATTGATGTGTTGTATCACAGTACAGTCATACAATTTAGTTTGCATCTTAAAAAACACATTTAAGTGTGCAGTTACTTTATAAGTTTAAATGTAACATAGGCCTCCCGATGTAAGAGATTTGTTTTTCCAATTCAAAAGCTTCACTTGAGAGAAAATGGTGAGGCCAAACATTCTTTGTGAAAAGAAGTCTGGCTCAATTAAAGTCATCAAACCTGCAACTAGATATGACTATAAACATGGACAAGAAGCAAGGAGGGGAACAAATATTTCCTTTGGCTCTCCTCCAGGTTGTCCTCTATCTGCTCTATAGGGCAGAATGTTCAGCCTTTTTGACATATCACTTCCTTCTTAAAAAGTAAAAGAAAATGTCTGACAAGAGACCTCCCATGCTAGACTCTGACCTTTTTCTCAAAGTCCTCAGACATGCATAAGTCATCATGCCAGAATTGCACAATTCAAATGTTCCACCTTCTCACACACAGCTGCGTTCTTGGACTGGTCGTAGACACAGACAGGGAGAATGAGTACACGTCAACCGGTGGAAAATATCAGTAGTTGCATGCCTAAAATGTTGACCGTGAGACAAATGCACGGCAAAGTAGAGTTACTAGGCTACGGTGAACTGCTACAAGGCATGCTAGCCGCCCATCTCACCTCTACGCTTATACTATGGCTGCACATGTGAGAGCTAGTGATTAGTTTGGATGTTTCACAGAGAGGAAGCATATGTCCCTGCACATGTTTCATAGTCCACACCTCATCTGCTTCCTCTCTTTCTTCTCTTTAATTTTAATGCTGACCCTTGCTGCAAGTTTGATCGGCATGCGTTCTATAATTGTCCTCCCGCTGGCAGTATTATATATTTCTGGCAAAAACTATGCATTACTTTAATTGAAAAATAGCTTTTGGTGCATTTGCATTTTCCTTAAACTTTCGTGAGTAGCTTATGGACAAATGTGGCTTCCTTATACTAAGAATTCACAGAAATCCTTGATTTTTAAGGATTTAATGTCACAATTTAAAATGCCAGAGCATCCTGTCAGAAAGGTATTTGAAAAAGATGTTGATACATGTCAAAATTAAAGTAAAAGGTGCAAAACAGTGTGCTACAATGGCTTCCATTTTGAACTCTCTGGCTCGCAGTATTCTTACGCTGCGTTCACACCAAATATGTCGGAATATCAAACCCCATCATGTCTGGCTTCATAATATTATCCGTAGTCCCACAACAGCGTCTGAATGACAGCAGGTATCAGTGATACTTCAGGCAGACCGGCAGCAGTTTGATTCAACAACGGCAAGATGGCGGTGATGACAGGCGGAGCTTCTCAACGCTGATTGGCTGACGCAGGTCAGCGTCATGCCATTTTTTTCGCCAGTTGGGAAATTTCAACCCGTGCGAATTCGCACTGCCTCAAACCCTCCGTATGGACCGCGTCAAACGTCCTATTTGCAATATTCGCGCCGCCTTAAACACGTCATTTGCGCCGCCTGGCGGGAAATAAGCTTTTTCGCAACCAATCGCATCTGTGCATTGACTTTGCATGTAACGCACTCTTGTGCGTTTGGCATGAACGCAGCATTAAAAGGTGTGAATAAACAGCACCAACCATGCATGGATTTACCTCGTTTCCATAAAGAAATCTACTAATTGCGTCAATTGCATTTGAATGAACTGCATTTGAGTAAACATTGTAGGCCTTGGGAGTAACAATGATTAATTGCAGAACAGGGGAAAAGAAATGCAGTATGAGTTGTAATTATACAAGAATGGCTTTATTTTGGAATAAATACACTGAAGTCAAAGACAATTACAAATGCCTGTGTAAAAAAGTATTTAAAAAGTATTTACATATGTTTTTGCACAGAGCTGAATAAATATATACATAGTATACAATACAGCCTGGTCATAGTTTTCTTTTGCTGTACAAAGTGCAAAAGCTGATACAAAATTAAAATGATAATCCAACTAATGCAGGATCCATCCGGTAGTTGGATGTTGGACTGGACAATGTGGCCCCGTTAAGAAACAAAACAAGTATATAATGGATTACAGGATTTCAGCAAGTTTGCAGAAAGAACAACTTGGCTCTGGCTTTGGGGCCACGAACAAGGCGATCCAGGAAACACAAATTCTGTACAGCAAAACGAAGGGCTTGCCAGTTTTTCTTCCCCTCTCCGTTTTATTGTGTCATTGATAATAAATTACAGTGGTAACTGTGCCAGACAGGCGTGACTCGACATGGCTGAACACTATGAACTGAAAAGACAATTGTTGTGGTCGATTGATAAAGGAATGAAGGGAATTGAATGCATAATGTCTGGCAATTATTGAGATAGGGGCTATATTATAGCCCTTATCTCAGATAAGTGTTATGTTGGGTGCAGCTTGATGAACCTGACAGGGACCACTGACCATTATCTCCTGCCCTGCTTTGTTTTGTCAGATCTGTCATGAAAACGACCAAAAGGGACTTCAGATTCTCGTTCAAACTGTTTCCATGACTGCTGCTGATTGAGGTCTGCAGAAAATGTTTACAGCTTCCTAGTTTTGGAGGAGCAATGCGGGCTGGATCATTGTTTGTCTTTGTAAAAGTATCAGAATTAAAATATGTTCAAATATAGTTGTTACTAAAGATATCCAATCTTGTATCACCCTTTATCTGCTATAGCTGTTAACCAACATATTTTATTTGCATTGTATAAATGCAGCAACAGCAGAACAAAAAGTACAACCATGTAAATTGTGATGTTTCATTTCTCAATTATTTCCAAGAACACACCTATAATGACAGATAAAGATCCTACATAAGGTTGATCATGTGAGACTTACCTATTTGTCCAGTCGTAAAAAAGGATGTCAAACCTGGTATATTGGAGTAACTGTTTGGAAAACCTAAAGGCTTCATTGATCTATTTGCAAGACTCAACTACATCTTTGAAACCTAAACAGTTAAAACATGACGTAAAATGGAGTTCCGACTCACAAAGTAAACTAGATTGATTGTTTGCAAATGGTAATTTTGTATCTGCTTGGAGAACAAAGGATCCACTACATTTTATTTGACATTTCTATCATGGTGTTTTGTCATCCGAGTTAGACCTGCAATGTCTTTTGAAGTCAGAGGCATGGCAGTAAAAAAATATCTTGCAGCATTCATCCTGCGGCTTTCACTCACCTTCCAATATTCTTGGTTTCCCATGAGGCAGGTGGAAAGATTTGCACCCTGCAGACACAGTGTGTGTGATACTTGCAGGTGGATTCAATTCAGTCCTTTGAAAATCATAACACAGATTTTGTAGTTTATAGTTTTTAGTCGCTAGCAAGGCATTAGGTTACAGAAGTCCAGCTCCTGTGGCTTGCGTAAGCCAGTGCAGTGGTTCCTTGGTAGCAGATGCCCAGTTTGGGTTTGGCAGTGCAAAGGTCGTCTCTTGAAGCCCTTCCCACAGGTTCTGGAGCAAGGTGACCACTGCCCAATAAGCCACTCCGGACATGGGTCTCCACAAACCCTGGTGGCTGAGGGTCTTTCTGAAGGATCACAGTCCAACCCTGGCTTCCCGTCCTGTCTCAGACACTGCACCATCCTCCTCTGGATCCCACTGCCACAGGTCACTGAGCACCGATCCCAACCTGTGGATATCCATTTCCCAAGAGCAGGATCCTCCTTGCTATAAGACTTCTTCAGGGTGTCGCCCCCATTCTCCTTGACACTATCCTCAGCCAGAACACTATTATGGGAGTTTACACTCCCCTCCTTCTTCAGAGTCTTGTCCTCCTTTATCTGACGGGCGAGGTAGAAGGAGTAGCGGATGCGAGGCGGCGTCAACTGGCCCGCACACAGCACCTCCACAGTTAGGGATTCTCCCAAGGGCTTCACAGCCTGCAGGGTCTCGGCGAGGCCAGCTGTGCCACTGTAGCGCAGCAGACTTTTCTTTATAATGATGTCCCTCTCTCCAGCTGACACTACGTAGTTCCCATTGAGCAGGTAGTGGCCCTCGCTGTTTTTAACCGCCAAATAGTTGTCATCACTTCTCATTCCCTTGTAGCCTCGCTGACGAATGTCTATGTTGGCTGCGCCCACTGGTAACATGACCACAAAGTTGTAGCCGTGCCTGTATGCCAAAACATTTTGCAGTCAGTGAAGGCTCAAAAATAGTGAAGTTGATAATGCTATCATGTTTAAATAAGAATTATGTATGCAATATACCATGACAATGTGGATTTTACTCACTGAGGCTTTGTGAAGAGTCCCGACACCTTTTTGCAGCCCTTGCTATCACCTCCGCAGATTCCACACTTATCAAATTTCTTGGTGGAGCCAATTTTTCCATCACAGCCAGCCTTAATACACTTCCCTTGGACACACACTCCTGTGGAGTCAGGGGAGCATGGAGTCCCATCCACAACCTTGTTTGGACAAAGACAATACAAGGTTAGCTTTTCACATACTATAAAGTACAGAATAATCACAAGCAGTAAACACAACAGGAACTTTTAAACAGGTCTCTTATATAAGAGTCCCTTGTAAGATTACTTTGCTTTATGTCTTTATTCCAGGTTGTGAAAATATAAAAACAGTTCTCTATATACCAGCAAGCAGACAAAATAAACATGAAATGTACTAGTTACAGACCAATTTCTTGGAACACACTAGAAAGATGTAAGATCCAATGTCTTACATATGACATCATCTGACATTCGAAGTAAGCCTGTTTTTTTTGCCTGTTTGCAAATATTTGCATATAAATTAAGTTCACTTGTATCCGACACCATCAGAACCCAACGGCCATTCACATTTTAAACTTAACTTATGTACTGTGCACTCATTTTTGGTTAAAAGTCACGACTAGATGGTTAAAACTAGACGGTTAAAACATCCAGCTGCTCTGTGATTCAAAGCTACGTGTCCCCTGAGCGCTCTTATCTGCTCTTCCTGAGCCGGTATGATGGAACGAAGTGTGAACTTTGCCTCACTGCTGCTGAAGCTCACTCTACACCCTGCTATCTGAAATAATTAAACGGTCCTCCTCATCTCCTTCATTCCTTCTTTCCCTCTGCACTTCTATCAGAGGCAGCTGGCTGGCGTTTATTCTCGTTGCCCAAACTTGGCCTCATATCTCAAAAGACTTCTGTCCAATCACCAATCAACTTATCTTTACATTTGTTAGGACAGAGCAGAAAATGTACTTGCTGTGTTGCTGTTTACCTTGGGTGCCAGGACATAGAAGTAGCCTGTGCCGTTAGCTCTGCAGATGAGTTTACACCTGTCATCAGTGGACACCCCAGAGTACTTGGGTACCCACACCACGGAGGGGTCGATGCGGTTACTATTGAAACTGCGGCCACTGGTTGCACACTGCTCCTCGCGATAAGTCTTACCTACACAAAGGGGAGGATACGAGATGAGGGGGAGTGCTGGGAAAAAAGTCATTGGACATAGTTGTCTTCGAAGAGCCTCGTACCTGTGTCAGGGCAGCGATTTAGGTTGCAGGACCGGTATTTGACCCTCACCCCTTGGCAGTATTTACCCCCGTTTGACGGAACTGGGTTGTTGCACTCTCTTTTAGAGAGTTGGATGCCGCCTCCACATGTACGTGAGCAGGAACCGAATGGGCCCCACCTCCCCCAACGACCGTCCACCTGAAAATACACAAACATGGGGCTTATTGCAGAACAGGTAAAAGCCAGGTGGACCCTTATTATACCCCAGTCAAGATACACATCTATCTCAAGAACTTGGTCTTTTTGTGAGCCTTACCTTCACATTTTGGATCTGTTTGTTCGAACAGACCCCCTGGTTGCAGACCTGATTGTTTCCACAGTGTGTGCCATCTGCCCAAGGGAAGTGACGAGTCATACACACCAAATGGCCATTGGACTTTCCTGTGCACCACAGACGGCCACATGCTGGCTGCATAAAGGGACAGGGCTTGGAGCCCTCTCCGAACGCGAGCTCACACTGACGGTCAAGGACGTAGGATATTCCCGGCAGCACTTCAGGGAGGACCAACGGTTTCTGAGGCTGGTCTAGCAAACATTCCCCTAGAAGAGGGAGACTCGGTGAGCAACACACTAAAGCAACGGTTATCTCTGGTTTCATTGCCTGTCTGGTTCTTTGACCACTTAACACCCATTTATTAAAATAAGTGCCAACATTTCACCAAAATATTATCACAAAATAAGGTAAAACAGTGCATTTCTTCATCATCAATATTTCCAGTACCCTTTTCATTAAGTGTGTGTGTGTGTGTGTGTGTGTGTGTGTGTGTGTGTGTGTGTGTGTGTGTGTGTGTGTGTATGTGTGTGTGTGTGTGTGTGTGTGTGTGTGTGTGTGTGTGTTGTGGGTGGTATTGTGGGTTGGAAGCAGTAAACAGACATTGCCTTTGTGATTGGGGCTCTTTGAAGTGAAAATACAGCCTGATGCAGTGTATGCCACATACCACACACACATGCATGAGCGCCCCACACGCAGCTCCCCTACCCACACACCCTCATCCTAGCTTCTCCCTATAAACCCACACTGTCTTCCCACCCAGGGATGAAGTTACACTCGAATAATCTGACGTAGATATAAGTTTAAAATCTTAACTTCAAACCAAAATGACACGAGGCAAGCAAGCAGTTCAAAGGTCAAAGGACTCCATTTACAATAAATGGCAAAAAGAAATCTTTCCGGGAACAGGCTATTAATAGGAAGAGTTTGACGAGCAGGTGCTTGGAAACATGAAAGATCAACGTCACTGGTTAAAGGTTTCCAGGAGAAGGTTTTTTATCACACAGCTTCTCACCCTTATGGGGAATTTACACATCCAAAACAAGCATTTGCACTGGGGAAAAACTACATTCACTACTTTGAACAGTTTATTATACCATTTGTGTTGCGGTGAATAACAGATAACTGAAGCGCCTTGGCCCTGCCGATGCCCCTCCTCCTCTCTACCTCTTCCACTTACATGGACTGTGGCTATCTGGATCGTGGTCCATGCTTACTACTCATTATATGAAAAAAATCTGTCATATTCACGTAATGTGCTATAACTTTGTTACGTTGTTCATTCTGGCCAAATGACATCTATTGCATCGGTCCATCTGGGGAGAGGGATCCTCCTCTGTTGCTCTCCATCAGTTTTTTTTCCCTTTTTTCCCTGTGAAAAGGTTCTTAATAACTTTATTTGGGGAGTTTTTCCTGATCCGATGTGAGGTCCTGGGACAGGGATGTCATGTTGTATTTGTGATTTTGGCCTATACAAAATAAACTGAATTAAATTCAATAATAAGGCAGTGAGTGAATGAGCTGTAACTGTTGGCAAATGTGTTTACTCCCATTTAACTGCAAATTTGGCAGAAGAAACACACTGATTGACTAATAGATCCTATATAAACAAGTCACTACACTGAACAAGCTCAAACTCACCTCTTCCTTCCTACTCTCTCAAAGAGCAATCATGGTATTGCTGGTGTGTGTGTGTGTGTGTGTGTGTGTGTGTGTGTGTGTGTGTGTGTGTGTGTGTGTGAGTGTGTGTGGAAATTAACAGGTTACAAATCATTTTGGGTGCAGCACTGCATAAAAACTGCCTGAAGCATGTGGCAACATGCTTTTTTTCTCTCTCTGCTGCTTTTTGAAGTCTAGATTTATGGCAGATGGTCAGGAGAAGCCAAGTTACAAGATTGTTAGATAGAAATTACTCCCTGTCAAGTCCAAAATGTTCTTCTCTCTGGACGAGTCTCTGTTCTTTTGTTCTCAGATCATCTCTGGACACAGAGAGAGGGGGAAACAAGAAAGTGTGTCTTTTTGGAGTGAACCTGCATGGGAAACCCAAGGCAGTTACACCAACCTGTCCAAACCACCGTGGCAACTCTCCCCAGAACAAGCTCTCTAATTTGGGGCAGATGTGGGGGCAGTTTTAAAATAAACGTTTAGCATTGCTCCGAGGCTAAGTCCTGTGGTCTGGCCTGCTTGGCAAACAATCTGCATCTAACCAAATGAATTTCTCTCTGGCTTTGCTTGTCTTTTTTATAAGCATGGTGCTATACAAGTTTAGGGTTAGATGTCACATGCCCTCGCTTGATTGCATATAACTCAAAGAATCTTTGCAGAGTCTTTTTAACCCAGGAAAATTAAGTTAAACTCAGTAAATATCACAAAGAGAGCCTGCTCCCCTTCAACAACTGCATAAGGATTGATCCACGGACAAACAGAACCATAAACAGAAAAAAGTCTGATTATATGAATAATACAATGAATATGCGCCCTCCTAATGTTATCAACATCTGTGTATTTACTCTTTATTGATTGTAAGTGTTTGTTTGTGTCTGTCATGACTTTGACTTAACACCTCTTCAAACAAACTGTCGGACTGTCTAACACAGGGGTCAAGGGGTCGTGGAAGCTCACCATGCCCGCTGTCCAGGAATTCAGTGATGATGGCAGCACTGCAGGGGGACCATGGGCTGGTGCGGTTGATCTGAATTAGAGTGGGAGACATCATGTGGTTGTCCTGTAGTTTCCCAAACACGTCCTCACAGGCTCTCACGTTGTCGTGTGGCATGTTAAACACGTGTCCTGCCGAGAGGAAACGAGACGTCAGGTGTCTTTCATGAATCGGACCTATTCTTTAATCTGTAAATTGTGCATATGCCCTAACTCTATAAGAAATGTTGCAGCTCGAATGTGTTTTGAATAACGGATGTTGTGGGCTCACCAAGCTCATGAGCAGTAGTGAAGGCTGAGGGGAGGCCGTCGTCTTCGATCACAGAGCAGCTCCTCTTGGGGTCGCACATGGTGCCAACATCTGCCATGCCAAGAGTGTCACATGTGGAAGCTCCACACAGGTCCTGGAGAAAAACAATAGATATATATTTACATTATATATATATATATATATATATATATATATATATATATATATATATATATATATATATATATATATATATATATATATATATATATATATATATATATATTCCAATGCGAGTCAGAGTTAGAGAAAAAGTTAGGTGAACAATTGGCACATATGTATGTATTTTTTATTACAATTTGGGTTTAAATTTGTAACACTGGCCTTCATTTCTGCGTGTTATGGAAACATTATAATCTAATTGAAAGATTCGACACTCGAGTATGTTTGAAACCTTACAGTGTGATTGTTTCCGTTCCTCGCCCTGTCTAACCTCTTTTCAATGATGTCACATTGTTCTTTTAAGCAACTGACTTAGTGAGTCCACGATGGCCAAAAGTACAAACGTGTCTTGTTGTCATTACAGTAAGGTTGGCTTTCTAGAGATTAGTGAAATATGCAATAGTGTTAAGTCAGGCTTTCCACCACCGAGTATTGAAGTGTTTTCAGTGGGCAACAGTGTTTAGAGCACACCGTCTTGTATGAGGTAATGCAACTGTCCCCAATCATAACATTTCCATGCCAGAGCAGAGTTTCCAGATGACCTATTTCTCCACCACAAGGTTTTAAACTCAATCTTAGCGAGCATCCATTTGGAGCTGAACCTACTAATCACAGGACAACTTCTGCAGTAACCGCCACAGAGAACCGCCCATCTGCCTGGCTCCTAAACAGCCCTGTCTCTGCATACCAAACACACAAAAAACCAATGGAGGTCAGCTACTAGAGATAAAGCAAAGCACTGGGTTAAGCCACACAGCCCTTGCAACCCCCCTCTGCATTGGATGTACACGTGAAACACAGCGCCAAGTGAAGACCCTGAGTGCTCTGACAAATCATTCTTAGAATAAACCACAAAACCACAATTGTTGGCCAACGCAAATCTAGTCCAGATGTGCTCATGTGTGCAGACGACATCTGAACGATTGGGCCCTTTATGAGCAAAAAATAAAGACTGCAAAAGAAAAGGGGAGAAGGAACATCAGAGTCAATGAGTTTGTTCTTTGCTTTGACCTACTAATCACATCTGTCATCTATCTATGCATTTTGTGTGCGTTTCTGTAAAAACAATATGCAAGTTGTCTCAGCAAAGAAATATTTCCATTATATTTTGTGTACAGATTTCCATGCATTTAACTACCATCTGGCGTGTTATTATCTATTGCGTAGCTCAGAGTTTCAGTTAGTGCTTTCAAACCAAAGACTATGAGGAGTGGAAAAAATAGGTCTGATAAGACAGTATCAGTTTACAACGTGCAGACATTTTTGAGTGTACGCTTTTCTTTCTCAACCAATTATCTATCATGTATATCAAGGCAAACAAGTACAATGCCCCCTCCTCTGTCCCTGTGAAAACCTAAACACGTCAGATGTAGTCTTAAACAGACTGGATGTTCACATCCAATACACATTCTGCACAACTTAATGAACTTAGTAAACTTGCAAACATTCTTTACACAACAGTCATGCTGGCTATAGAGTTTAAAGACAACCACAGTTGCCTCTGGACAACACCGAGTGGGTCTTCATAAAACCAGCAAATTATACTGTGGGCTGGTAAACAGCAGACAATAGATGTGCCTTAAATGCCCATTGAAAGCCATGGTAAACCAAAACAACAACACTCACTAAACAGCTTCATTTCTGTCACCAAGTCATGAATCAAATGAAGATGGACTGTCGTTGACTTTTTGACCTCTGGAGATCTGCTAAGCAGAAGGCTTATATATGAAGTTAAAGTGTGAACTATAATGAGTATCTTGAGTCTGGGAGGGTGAACTTGTTTGTAAGCATGTTAGAGGCCTGAATGGCAAAAGGTTTGCTAAAAAATTCAGACTTTCACGAACAAAACCTGGCGAATTAACATGATTTCATGATTATATTTGCGGGTCACTCATACTTTATACCGGAGCGCTTCAAGTGTTGAGATTCTGGATGTTTTGCATATGATATTGTCTAGAAGCCCAAAACAATCTTGTACATTTGTTTACGACGAGGAATAAAATCTGATGGATTTAATATGCTATGTATTTATAAATACAACTGGAAAAATAAAATTCAAACTGTCACTCAAACAGCGACTGGATCCCCTGCTGGCGTGTGACTCACTGTCTCTAGGCAGGTCCGGTGCATGGCGTCATTTAAACTGGCTGCCGAATTTATAACACAAACTCTGCACGTGGAGCTTATGATCCCAGAGCCTGGTAACGCCCTAGATTATGTAGCTGAAATACATTTATGGAAAATGCGGCCCATCTTAGCGATGTCATACCCTACACAGGAAGAGCAGGCTATGAGCGTTACATCTGAAAGAATGAATGAGAGGAAGTGTGTAACAGAGTGAAGAATGTGTTTTGAAGATGCAACTGTGCAGGCTGACTGCAGCTGTGCAGGACTGCCCCTCCGGAGCAGCTTGTTTCAGACTGGGGTTGAGCAGGTGGGGCCGAAACATGGAGGGATGTGACATCTCTGACATGCACATAGGAACCTCCCCCCTCCTACATCACTCCCCCGCTCCCTCCATCTCTCCCTTCAGGGGCCTGTTTAATGAGGAGCAGGCAAGGTGGTGGGTAGGGCTGGAAAACCCACAGCTGGAGGAGGAATGGGAAATGCTGAGAGAAACAGGACACTGCCGACTAATGCATCCCTGGTGGCACTTAAATTTGGCAAAGTTGCAGTTAAAACAAGCATTTGTTTGAGGTCCGCTACGATCGTGTTTTGTGTCATGTTAGTTGCATTGGCCAAAGGTAATTCAGCACCTTCTCACTCTTTCATTCTCACTCTTGTATCTGCAGTTGACCCTTTAACTGCAGGCTGAGCAGTATCCAAATACAACAATGATCAGTAATTGAATATATAGCTGGTGATTTGATTTGTCAACTTTAGTGTTCTATGTCAATATGTTTGAAATTAAATCAAAGTAGCAAGAATCCACTGAGCAGACAGTTCCACCGTGCTTTACACACTGACCCATGAATTTGAGCAATGACTTCATCTCTGACCCGGTGTCATCTGCCAAATATTTGGGAGTGCAGAGAGAACCCGGAGGTGGGATCCAAGTCTATAAAACTACCCTCTCAGGATCCATGAAGAGACTATTGCTCATTTCCTTATTGACCCAGGCTCAATGTGGAAGCTGTGATGGTATCAGCTGTAGATTCATTCAGGGCCTGGGGAGTGCGTTTTGAGAGCAAACCAAACCTGACACAGCAGGAGTGATTATGTTTGATACGAAACAAATTAGTTCACCTCTTAGCAAAAATTATAATTTCTTAAACACAAAAGACACTGGATGTTTTTTTCCATCTTGATCCGGCCTTAATATTTTAGAGCATACTACTGTATGAAATAAATATGTATGCATTTCTGTGCGTAATTGCGCTGATAAGTCAACATTCTCCCATGTTCCTTCAGACACTGCAGCCTGAACTCAGATGAATCCCTTTTTTTGGTTTACCTGTCTGGTGAAAAGGATTGCCGTGTCCCAGTAGTCTGGTTGCTTGTCGTTGTTTTTGTTCATCTTTTTTTGCCAAGTGCAAAAGTTTCGCAGCGTCATGGCTGCGTTACCGGACACCTTAGGTCCTGTGTCCTCCTCGGATATAACCATGATCTTTACAACCATGATGTTAATGGAGTTGAGAATACTGGGGTGTTTGTAGAGCCTTGCTGCCACTGACATCAGTGTCAAGAGGTAATGTTTTAAGTCATCTCCATGGAACTGCGCCATGGACTCGTCTGCCACCACCAGCGTCTCCACGTACCTGGGGATTGACGCGAACCTTTTGGTTCTCCCCATCTTCTTCAGCATCGTTTCGGTCACATTGTTGTAGTCTTGTAGTCGCTTGTATTTCTCCAATGATTGCGCAACCTGGAGACTTATGTTGCTGTCCACTGCGCACCTAGAGGTTGAGTTGAGCTTCAGGTTGTTGCTGGTTCTGCGCCGAATCATGTGCGCGCCTTCTGCTCTTGTGGTGTCATTTTGCACCGGGCTGATAAAATATTCCCAACCTCGGAAGCCAAATGCACCCTGTAAACCCTTACAGAGGCTCAAAGCAGCATACGAATGTGGGTCTGCGTGCACGTATCCGGAGTAAAAACACTGGCTCAGGTCAGTGGTGACATCGGTGTTGGAGAGCCAGATCGCGTCTTGGTTAGAAATGGAAGGCGCAATGAAATTCGAGTCCTGGTGTAAATCGATCACAAATTCCTGCTGGAAAGCTCGTATTTGTAAGACACATTTTCCATTTCGGATTTCCACGTCGTTGTCAAAATCCTTCCTGTCATGTTTGTGGTTATCCAATCTAACGGGGAAGCAAAGTTCAGTTTCCATGCAACGAACCAGTTTTGATAGTGAAACCACAAAGCAGAGGAGAAAAGTTGTTCTGATAAACATGACGATGTTTGTATTCAATAAAGAATGCAGTGACCATCAGAGAAAACAAAACGGTATTGAACCTGCAAGCTCAATGGATGCGGTGAGAATCAGAGCAGGATGAAGAGCATAATCCAATACGCAGCGCTCTAAAACAATGCAGGTCGTACAAGTCCACTCAGTGCAAACTCCTCCTGGTCATGACCCATTCCCCACCTGTGTGTGCTGAGTCGACTGCTGTCTTCTGTGGACTTTATGCATTTTCGTCATGTGTAAAAAATATGGAAACTCAATCTCTCTTTCGGAGGGGGCTGTCTTTGAAAGCGCTCATTGGATGCGCGTCCCTGCTCACGACTTTTTCTGCGGCCACTTGAAACTCAGCAAACAGCAGGCCTATCATCAAGTCCCAACACACTGGGATGAATTATTATATGTCCCACTTACTTCCAGGGCTTTGTGCGTTTAGACCCTGCCTGACTCGACATAATGTGCAAGTCGTTACTCACACTCAATTGCCCGCATTGAGGATATATGCACTTAATAAAAGTAATTTTCAGCTTACATAAATAGCAGCACGCTCATGTTTATGATATGTAACTGAGAAGGATGCCTTTATTACCCGCATCTTAAATGGAACATCAGTGCGCTGCAGGAATATTATATAGATGTTACATTAAGATGATCATGACACAAGTCACTATAATATTGTAGCTGAAGTCCTTTAGGGGAATATGCGGCCGCTGTGATTCAGCTCTTGTCTTGGTCAGATTGAGCTCTCTCCGTAACTCGCGTACGACATCTAGTGGACAGCACGGGAACTGTGTTTCTTCAATTTAAATATGATGTGTTGTTACTGGTCATCATGTAATACAAATGCGAGTAGGCTACTGTACTTTGTTTTAATTATGACATACTGTATACTGATAATGTATACTGATACTGCACGCATATACCAGTGTATATGTCCACTATATTTCAGAGGAACATAGTGATCACCCTTTTAACTACATTAAACCTGTATAGGTAATGCGTATAATGTAGCTGTATCTGTTCTAATTATCAATAAAGCTAGATGTAATCATAACAACAACAACAACAACAACAATAATAATAATAATAATAATAATAATAATAATAATAATAATAATAATAATAATAATAATAACTTTTACTAGTGTTAAACTCAGGACTTATTGTAGAGTGAATTGTATTGTAGAGTCTAAATAATGCTTCCTTTCCAGAGGCAAATGGAGAGACAGGTGGAAGAGAGGAGGGGATGCTGAGAGGCAGACCCGTTGAACTACAAATAATGTATCTGTGAAATGTTTGGTTCATGAATAAAATACATTAAGTGGCTCTTCTGGGGTGGGACACCTCGGCTTCTTAAAAAACGAGGCCACTCTCCAGCTCGCTGCCTGCTTTGTTGTCTGTTCTTAGCCCGTTGTCAGGAACGCAACAGTGGTTGCTAGGCTAAGGACCCCTGCTTGCGTGATGTCCACCGAATAGCCAGTTTTTCTTTTGTATTACACTTTTTAATAATGCTTTAAACAACCACTTGTTGTTGAAACATGATAAAAGAAATAATAGCAAATAAACAGCCACGAGTATAAATGTGCGGCAAGTTAAACTTAACTATGTCTTTTGCTACTTTTTGTGAAACGGCAGCGAGCTACTTGCTCTCGAGCGTTAAGCACTTTTGTTGTCACCATTTCCAAAAAGTAGCGTAGCGTTAACAGTGCAAAGTGAAGTTCACACTAGCATGTAAACTAGCCTGCTAGCTCGGACAACTTTCGCTCTGTAAAGGTAAAAGGTGTGTACAAGTACACACGTGTCCTTTGCTCGCACGTGAGGAATGAAACAGCCGCTTGTCTGCTGTCCGAACGGATAAGTTACCGACGCGGTGTGACGTGTTAACTCACCTCCTGCCGTCAACCGTCGACATGAACTCCTATCACGTTTTGGAGGTGGTGGGAGAGGGCTCCTTTGGTCGAGTTTACAAGGGAAGAAAGAGATTTACCGGCCAAGTAAGTCGCTTTCGTTTGAGTGCTTTGCTATCTGTGTGACTTCTGTGTGTAGCCGTTTCACCGCGTGCGCGTGCGTGTGTGTCCATTAGGTGGTGGCTCTGAAGTTCATGCCAAAGGTGGGTCGCTCTGAAAAAGAGCTGCGCAGTCTCAAAAGAGAGATAGAGATCATGAGGGGTCTTCAACATCCAAATATTGTTCAACTCTTTGACAGCTTTGAGACTGAAACGGAGGTATAGTTGCTACAAATGCATGAATATTGCTACCAATTGTATAATTTGATCCACCTAACTATGTATCTATTTACATGTGAGTTCATAATCCCATGACCACAATCCCTCTTTATGTGTGTAACAGGTAGTGGTTGTAACCGAGTATGCAGAGGGTCAGTTGTTCCAGATTCTTGAGGATGATGGGAATTTACCAGAGAGCCAGGTAATCATTGTCAGTGTGAGGCAGAAATCAAAAACATCACGTCTTAACATCAACATATGCTGCATTCTTCTCTTCTTCCAAGGTCCGTGAGATCGCCTGCCAGCTGGTCTCAGCTCTGTATTATTTACACTCCCATCGCATTCTCCATCGTGACATGAAACCACAAAATATCCTGTTGGGGAAAAATGGGGTGGTGAAACTTTGTGACTTTGGGTAGGTCATTTATTTATTTTCAAAGAAAAACTACCTGCATCATTAATTTCAACCAAGATAAGCTACATGTGATGCAATCTTACTGTAGGTTTGCTCGGTCCATGAGCGTCTCCACTTTGGTGCTGACTTCCATCAAGGGAACGCCACTGTACATGTCTCCTGAGCTGGTGGAGGAGAAGCCATATGATCACACTGCTGATCTCTGGTCTCTTGGCTGCATCCTTTATGAACTCCACACGGGGGCGCCTCCGTTCTACACTAACTCAATTTTCCACCTGGTGCAGCTTATCGTGAGAGACCCAGTCAAATGGCCAGACACTATAAGCGACACCTGCACGGTACAGTATAGCTGCAGTCTGGTCAGCATGCATCACGTTAAGATCAAAGCTCACATTCGCACCGTGCAAAGATGTGATTTCAAATATGACAAACGGATTGAACAGAGAAAATGTAAAACCTTATCGTTCAAATTGTTAGCCAGGTGGCCTTAGCAGTGCTTACGGGCAGGACCATAAGAAGGATTTTAGTATTACTAATGTTTTATTACCACTGCTACACCTGCAGAGTAGATAAATATCCTCCAGCTCTCTTCTTTTTTGGCATGAGAGTACTCAAATGTATAATTTCCTTGTTTCTTCAGTGGTGTGTCAGTCAGCCACTCAAACTTTCATGTTTCAGCCACAAATACTGACAAGTATTCTCAGTGTTTGTTACAAGTTTGTTAAAGTGTATACAAGTCATCGACGCTTATCTGATTGTTTTCCCTTCCAGAGTTTCCTGAAGGGTTTGTTGACCAAAGACCCTCACAAGCGGTTGTCATGGCCAGACCTCCTGCATCATCCCTTTGTTGCTGATGGTGTTTTAGGTGACGTCAAATATGCGTAAAGCTGGTCTGTTTTTAAGGTTATTCTGATGACTGATTTGAGCTCTTGTGTTGGAACAGTGTTGTCAGACACGGGCGTGTTCAGCCCTCTGACAGTCACACCCAGCCCAGACACGATGGCCCTGAAACTTCAACAAGTGGCATCAAAGACGGTACCGAATGCTGGAGGGAGCATATTGCTGCGGAAGGCCAGGCAACAGATGGACAACGGCAAAAGAGGGAAACCAATAGGTGGTGACAGTGCGAAAGTGAGCCACATATTGATTTTTCATTCTTAAACTAGTCACATGGACATTCATGAAGGAGCTTTACGTTGTTTTATGTACATTGACAGAAAGAGAAGGATGGAGTGGGAAATGAAAGGGCATCAGCATCCTCGAGAGCCAAGTCCTCTCCCAGTGATGTCTCTGTTACCTCAGGTCACTGGGTCATGACAGCTGCCAATCAAAGCCTCCATCCAAAGAGTAAAGTCAGCGTGAAAGCAAAACACAGGTGTTTATGGAAGTTCAGATAAAAGGTACAATAAACTACCAAAACAGATTGTGATATGTGTTCATGGTTGTGATCGTTTGCTGTGCAGGGGACAGATCAGCCGGGACTATGAACAGGAATTTCCCTCTGTAGAGGTTGGGCCGCGACTAGTGCAGAGAGGCAACGCAGACAGCCAGACAACTCTGCACAGGCCGGTCAGTGCCGCCTGTTTTTTCTTATGATACAAAGACATTCCCAATTTCGAACATTTTGTCTTGTTGCTGAATGTAGAGTTTATTCTCTTCCAGTTCCAAATCGGCCTTGGTTATTAATAAACAGTTTCTTAAAGGGGAACTTTGGAATGTTTCATCTTGGACCCTATTTTCGCATATATTGCATATAAACCACTTGATCTGACACGTATTAATGGCAAACACAAGTACTTTTAATGGAAGTGAATTGACGTTGCCAGATGTGATTACATTGCAGCTTGTGAGTGGTCAATACTGGACCAATTTTACAAATTGTAGTCCCAATTAGTCTGTTAGACACAAAAAGGGTAACATTCCTTGTTGAACCATGTCATAGTTATGTTTGAAAAGAAATGTCTTCATGGTATCAAACATGTCTTGTTCTTTCAGGATGATGACTGTGAAGACTATTGGGAGAAACTGGCCCAAGAATCCGATCTAAGCAGGCCGCAGAGTAAATTATTAAATTTCAGTGCAGTTATACCTCAACTTAAATCCAAGATCCTGGCATTTAAAGCTCAGGTACTTGGGTAAAATTTTCAATCAAGCATACACCATGTCTATCTCAGAACATTTTGACATTTAGTCTTTTTTCTGTGTTTGGTTAGCTAACAGGTGGCGTTATGAAAGAAACATGGCGGATTCACCTCCCGCTGAAGGTCTTACACAACCTGATTCTGACCTCTGACCTTGACAAGTCGCATCATATTGGTCGTGAACTTGGACTACCCGGTGTCCTCTTTGACCTTGTACATGATGCCGTCGGCAACTCAAATTTCGTCAAGGTCAGTGCTGAAGAATGGGACCATACTCAGCAATAAATTTGTCCTGGAACAGTATTCCTGACCTACTTCTATTTTTTCCCTCCTCAGCAACCGTGGAGCGTCCCGGCCTACGGAGAAATGATTGTTGTGCTTATGATCTACTGGGAGAAGCACTGTGACTGGGTGGAAGAAGAGCGCAGGTTAGATTTAGTTCTTTTCACTGAAGCTGATCTGGTTAATTATTTGAATGCTGATGATGTATGTATAGTGTAGTGTAAGAGAGTGACTATCGTCAACAGTTGTTTAACTATTGCAGCTCATCATCTGCTCTCTCACTGCAGTCTAGAAGAGTTCACCAAGCCTTTCATCACAATTCTCAGTCAACCAAACCTTCTTCCTTTGGCGGTAAGAACTCATTTAAGTTAGTCTGTGTTTTATAGAGTGACTGGCAGTTCATTTTGGTTTATATATAAATGTGTATATGTGTGTGTGTGTGTGTGTGTGTGTGTGTGTGTGTATATATATATATGTGTGTATATATGTGTGTGTGTGTATATATGTGTGTGTGTGTGTATATATGTGTGTGTGTGTATATATGTGTGTGTGTGTGTATATATGTGTGTGTGTGTATATATATATATATATATATATATATATATATATATATATATATATATATATATATACATGTATGTGTGTGTGTATATATATATATATATGTATATATATATGTGTGTGTGTATATATATACATATATATATATATATATATATATATATATATATATATATATATATATATATATATATATATATATATGTATGTATGTATGTATGTATGTATGTATGTATGTATGTATGTATGTATGTATGTATGTATGTATGTATGTATGTATGTATGTATGTATCTATGTATCTATGTATGTATGTAACATATGTCCCGTGATCCCCTTTTCAGCATCTGGCTGCGTCTTTTTTGTCACTGCTAACACAACACGATGTCCATGTCAAAGTGGACATGGACACTCTGACCTCTTTGCTGAAAGAAATGCTTCTGGACTCCTATGAGGTACTGAAACTGTGAGAAATAATTTGGCAATAATTCAACAATTTTTGTTGCAAGTTAAAAGTGATCCACTAGCGTGTCATGTGCCTTGCCAGCCCCAACTTTCTCTTCCTGCTGGCTTTGGATTCTGTGACGGCCTCCTGTCTTTAGTCCTGCACACACTCTCTGAGGTCAGAAAAACAACTGCAAATGTGTTGAGCACTATTTGACTGGACCAGAGATAAACCTGCAATGTCTTCCTCTGAGCTTTGCCTGACTTGTCTTACAACAGCGTGAAAATAGCTCTGGATCTTCATGCTTGGACCCAGTAGTGTTTCTGGATCTATGGAAAAAAATAGGCAGTTCACTTACAAGGACAACACCAAACACGGACTTCTGTTCAGCAAATGGTAAATATAAGTTTCTCATGAGGCTCACATTATTTAAGAACACTAATAGCATCCTTACTCATTTTTTAAATGTTCTTTTGACATCAGGGCTTCATTCCTTTCTGTCTACTGCGCTGTTTGTCTTCACCAAGGATCCATACTCCTGCATTGCTCTGTTTTCTGAGCGTGAATCAAAATGTGTGTCCACTCTCGGCCAGCTGCTGGGCACCGACAGGTTGGCGTTCAGATTTCTTAACTTACCATTTTGTTCGTAGCGCCAATGTTAGAGCAGCACAGTGACTTTGTCTGCCGCTAACAATATCATATTATATACCCTCCAGTCTTCGTTTGTCTGCTGAAGGCGATCCCGAGACACATGAGGTGGATATAACCAACAGCCTGTCGGTGTTGAGTTGCCACTTGTTGTGCTTTCCGTTTGCTCTGGACCTGCCTTCTGACGCCTTGTCCACGGTTTTACAGATGTACGACAGTTGTGGAATAGTTGCAGGCCTCCTGCAGGTGAGGGTCTTCACATGCTCCAGTAAAGACCTTGCTGACAAACACAATTATCTGACGCAACACAGGATAACTCTTGCAATAGGCTCACATCAGCCACACACTACTGTACATCTTAATGTCTCTGTTCTTTTGTGAGAGCATTGCGCTGTTTGTTGCCGGCTGTTTGATCTGTGACGAGTTGTCTTGGTGATTTTGTTTTTCATGCTTTGACAGGTGATTCAAACTCTTACTCCTCCGTTGTTAGAGCTGCCTCTCTCCCTGCTGAGCCGTTTGCTCCTGTGTGACCCCGAACGCTCGGTTTCCCACCTCGGAAAAGCTGCTTGTGGTTTTTTTGCGCCGCCGAGGGACGGCCAGCTCGCTGCCTCCAAACACCAGGCGCTGCTGTGTAGAACGGCGAGCTCCCTGCTCTCTGACTTGCTGCAGCTAGATGTGCTGTGGGATTCTGCCGTGGAGCTCCTTACTCTGTTGTCCCAAGTAGCCCGCTGTTCCCCTCGGCCCGCCCACCTTCGGCTTTACCTGGAAGCCCCAGCGCTGCACCAAGCGCTGACTCACTCTTATGACCAGATCAGGGCTGCCACGTGCAGACTTCTTGGACATTTGGATCCATTCAGGCACCATACGCTTGACACCTTGCAACCTGACACTTTCAAAAGCTTGATAAACTGCCTTCATGACTCCTGCACGCCTGTCCGCCGTATGGCTTGCAGGGCAGTTGGTAACTGGTTGGGATATATTGCAGCAGGGGCAAGGTTCAACGTGGGACGCTCCACTGCAAAGGGAATTGATGCTACAGGGTGGGGCAAAGGGAAGGCCCACAATGAGGCAACAGGAGATTTGGCTCCTATTCTAGAACAGGGATTGGACGATGAGGAGGGGCGGAGATGGACAGAGGAAGCCAGGAGGACGGCGGCCATCCTGACGTCTCTGATCGCCGACCCCGATGCACTCACACGCCGTCACTGTTGTGCAGCCCTGGGAAACCTGGTACATGTTGATGGAGCTGTATCCCTGTTAGTGGCGGAAGACACGTCCAGCTCGCTTCTGAAAGCTGCATGCATGGATTCCCATAATGCAGTGAGACAAGCTGCCATAGCAACCCTGTGCCTGTACAGCGAGCAGGACGCAATACGCCAGGTAACACAATGAACGGCTTGCAGGGCCGATGTTGAAACTACGATCTGTCTTTTTCAGTTTTCAGACTTTGGATAGAAATATATCATTATTTATTAATTATATAATTTATATTTTCTTAATAATGGTGGAAAACAATTAACAAGTGTCTTCAAGTATCATTACCATTAGCCATTCCATTCCTTCTTTTATATAAACGTATTTTCTGATAATAGTTAAGTGCATAATTGTGAATGGGCTAGACAGATATTTAGCCTCAATCAGTCACCTCTGTGCAAGTGCCGGCACTTTAAAGATGTAAATACATATGTTTAATTTAGTTACTTTGTTTTGCATTCATTTGAAGGTCCTGAGATCCCTTGATGCAAGTAAGAAACTTCTTCAGGCTTCACAACATGCACCTCCACAATGTGACTATCAGCAGCTCATCGGACAGCTGTAAGTGAGTCCAGCTATAGGGATGATAGCAGATTGAAATGTCATGTGTAAATCTTTCTTCTCCTTCCTTACATTAGAAAAGTCCGTCCTCCTGTCTCTGGAGCAATTTGGTAGAAGACAGTAATGAAATCTCATTTATATTTTTTATGAAGTGTGTATTTTTTTATTTAAAGACTTTAACTCAATGAATGAAAACATACTGGTGGATATAAAAAGTAACTTTTTTTTTCATGGAGCTCTTTGTACAGCAGGCATTTTGGCTGTGTTGAAATAAAACAAAGTGTGTTGTTACTGTTGCCGGATGTTTCATTTAATGGCGCCAGCTGTTCACATTTCATCAGAAAAAAAATCGATGCAAATGTAATCGAAATCCCACAGAGATGACGGCCTTTTTACTTAGAGAAGAGATTATTTTACCTTGTACTACTCAGTAATAAACAGTTGGCGCGCTACGAGTACAAACTTCTGCATTTAAATAGTTTCTCTGCTGTCGCAGTCGCTTAGGTTGTAGTTTTTGCACATTCAGAACCGTCATTTAGAGGATGTCATATCCAGATGTTAAGGCCTTGTGAAGCAAAATTAGGATTTTGTCCGGTATAAATAATATCGACTTTATTTATTATTATTTTTGAACTGCCGTGCAACTGCGAACGGCGTTTTAACTAAATCGGGCTGGACGTTAAATGAATTATTCCCTCTTTTTTTGAAATTGTAAAATTTTCAGCAGAACACCGACTACCAATAAGAGCGTAATAATGACATTTATAACTTAATAGAAATCGTTCTGAAGCTGTTTCTCTCAGTAAGATGGCCGGATGGGCCGCAGGGTCTGAGCAGACAGCAGCGCGTGCGGTCATCAGGCCCGCAGGTTGTGTGCTTAAAAAAAAAAAAAAAAAGTATAACATTCAAGAAGGAACGACTTTTTTTAAGATGAATTAGTCATTAACTTTTAATTTCTGTTTAGTTCAGTCGGTGCAGGTAAAAAAAACATGTCGAGTCAATAATCAAACTGAGAGAAAAGCGCTGAAAGAACAACGGAATGAGTTCATGATTCACTTTATTATTTTTTAAGAAAAAAAACTTGGCGCCACACAAATGACATATTGATATATGATTAAATGAACATGGAATTACAAAGCGTTATTTTGTGCTGTCACATATTTTTGGTTCGGAGTTGATAGTGCACCGCAGGGTCGAACAATGGGACATTGATTTATTGCCAAAAGCTGAATAAACACATTAAATAAGTCAGCGTTCATATCCAAGATTGTCATAAAATAAATATGCATTGGGAAAAAAATCTATTCTCGGTATAGGCATGTTTAACATCCTTTAACACGTTTTCCTTAGCACTAAATCCGATTGGAAAATAAATGAGACAGAATCCTCTTACACCACTATCACTGCAAAAGCATGAACAAATAACCTAATGAGATTTTTTTTTTAGTCATTTTCTACAAAGAAAAGGCTAACACACTTCACTCCCTGAATATACAAAAGTTTATACAAATTAGTGCAGATCAGCCAGAGGCCTATAAAACGTTCTGCCTCAACAAGCGTTTTAGAGGGAAAATCCCCCTCATTTCAGAAATTCTACATTTTCTACTCCGTTTATGGAAAAACATGCAGAGGAAGGCTGCTAAAACTCCACCAGTTACAATATTTGTACATATGGAAAACCTTTTCTTTTTTTTTTACATCAGGAAAAACCTTCAAATATAGCAGTGAAATCTTTACCATGTAAATGAAGCACAAACGTTTCCATTGGTTTTCGGACAGGAGAACAGATTGTATATCCTGAGCTGCAAAAGATTGTTTAATGTGCTAAATTTAATTTAAGTGTCTTACGTCAAAACTGTTTGAATAATTATCTAATTTTCTTTTTGACACAGAATCAATCATTTCAACACAGCTGGATGAAATAGGAGATTTGGGGATTAAAAGAAAAAAAACACAAATTTAACAAAGTAATTTTTCTAACAAAGATGGGTAAAATGTAAATGTTTGACCTTCAGTAAAAGTATAAAGGAACAACATACACAACCCATCCACATCCTTTTAACGACTGAATATGTTGGGCTGCATTAAACCTGAAGTCAATCAAAGGCATTGTCCCAAAAAATGTAACAATATTAAACTGATAAAAAAAAAATGTAGCTATACGGTTGATGATGAAAGGTTTCTCGCTCTTCGGTACATCGTCCTTTCTTTCGTTAAAGTCAATACATCTTCAAGCGCAATCCTAATATTCTAAAATATTCATAGCAATCGAAATACAATTTTCTGTTCGAGAGGCGAGAAATTATTCTAGACAAGTATTTGGTGTGAAGGATGTGTTCAAAATAAAATGACGCTCTGTCGTGTGTAGACACCAACAACATATCTGATGACTTCAACTCATGTAAATGGTGATACAGTGATTGTAAATCAAATTAGAAAAAAAAAAACATTAAGTTCTATTGCTGACATCAATTCCAATGTAAGGCTGTTACTAATATTAAACCTGCAGAATGAATAACATTACTTCTTCAGAAATAACTGTATTTCAATTAGTAGATCCAGGCAGTGTGAGATCTATTAAAATGATTGTCATTTAAAGCATTGCAATGCCACAGTGCAGGCTCAAGTGATTAGAGTGCAAAAGCAATGGAAGCATTGGAAAGTGTTGATTTAAAATGTAAAAAATAATTCACATTAGCAAAGCATGCATTTATCCCACCCGTCATATAAAAAAAAAAAAGAAAAATTTAAACATTCAGTTCTGGACAATCTTACAGACACAAAGAGCGCCACACTCTCCCTGCTGCGCTCTCTTTAAATGTACTTGCAGGAGTTGGTGCTACGCTGTCGTGTCCTGCTTGAGCCTTTGGCTGCGGGCCTTGTAAACTTCAATCAGCAGGTCTTTGACATACTGGATTTCACGTTCTACCGACTCTGCCTTGTCCCGGAGCTCCCGGTTCTTCCCTTCAAGGCCATGCAACTGCTCCTCCAAAGTATCTAGCTCCGCCCTTTTTCTCTGGCGGTACCTGCATTCAGGAAAACGAATATTAAAATGCAGAGTTTTACCTTTATGAAATCATGTTGACGGTTATGTCTTTAAAATCGAGCAGAAACTAAAGGTTACCTGTGAGCGGCAGTTTTGTTCTGATCTCTCTTCTTCTGTTTGCGCTTCCCGCCTTCAGCTGGGATGAGGTCCTCTTCGTAGTTCAGATCACAGTGGTCGTCCTTCAGCCTGCATGCTTGTCTGTGTCCTGAAGGCTCCAAGTTCAGACTCTCCCTCGCCATAGAAAGACACTCTGGGCCCTGATCCTCCAGGAAATTACAGTGCAAATCATGTTGCCCTATCTGTAGACTCTCGGATTTCACCTGTTCGTTGATGTTGCTCAAGAAGCTATGATAGGCCTCAGACTGTGATGTTGCCGGAAGATAACAACCGTCGCCGCTCTCCGTTTTCCACGAAACGGAGGCTTTCGTCATCTCCACACTTGTTTTGATACCATTCAGCACCTCGTTGCTACCCGTGCCTCCGCCGACCTCCCTCATGCTATACATCAGCAGATCCTCTTTCTTGTGTGGGACATTAAGTGATCCGCCAAAGCCAAATCCACCACCCATAACCTTCGCACCACCTATGACATCTTGACTGAAACAGCAATTTTGGTCGTCTTTCGGTAGAACGGCACATCTTCTGACCTCGACTGCACTACCCAGACAGTAGCTTTTCCCTACCAGCGGCTCGTCCTCGACACAGTCGTAGTTACCTGGAAGGGTCACCGCTACGTTACCTGAGTTGCTTCCTTTGGAACTCAACAAACTGTTATCGTAGCCTTCACTGAACCTCACACCGTCAGGGACTCTCTTCCTAACGCACCCACTGGGGCGACTGCAGCTGTACGGGGCGTGTCTTGGAATTTTGGATCGCCCAATGGGCCCGCCACAGATACTCAGCAGGTCCAGTTCTCCGGTTGCCAGGGTAACAAGGAGTGGGCTGGATTCTGATTGGTTGGATGTAGAGTATGATGCGTATGGCAGCTGACTGAACGGCTGGGGACCCGCCGGCAGTGGACCCCTGTCGCATTTTCCGAGCCTCGGCCCTTTCTCTGGCAGTGGCTCAGACAGGAAGTAGTCCTCTAGTTGGGCAAGTTCCTCTTGCAGCAGAGAGGTCATGACCTCCAAATCGGAGGGCACCTGGATATCATTCTGAAGGGGTGAAGAGGGAAGGGAGGCATTGGTGGAGGAGGGAGGGGAAGGAGGGTTTGGGAGGTACGAGGAGAAATCCACTTCTTCCGTCATCCAGTCAGTGAGACCATCACCTATTGAGGAGACGGAAAAAATTAAAATCGGGACCAGCTGTTTGGTTGAGGAAAGCATTGCAGCTAAATAGCAAATCATAAAAATGTTCAAAAAAATCCAGTCATCCAACATTGCACAAAGTGGTTTTCTAAAAGCAAAATCTGATCGACAATAGCAAAAGCAAAAGCACGATTTTTTAAAACTATAGTTGTAGCGTATCAACATATTAGGCGTAGCTAGTTTTTTTACTTACTGTTCAGGAAGGACGAATGTGCTGCAGTGCCGAGCCCACCTGAAATGGGGAAAAATATAAAAAAGCGTAGTCGCTGCAACTCACCAATTAAGTGCTGACTCTCCTCTGACACCTCCCCCCTGCACCTCTGTGATTGGCTGTGGTTAGCCTGTGGGTGAGAGAGAGCGAGGGGGTCTGCCGGGCAGACATGAAGAGTCTTCCAAACAGGAGCTGATGTTGCCATCATATTGTCTGTTGGCGCTTTGATTCAGTTCAAGTCCAAGCATATGCTGAGAGCAAGCAGGGTCTGACAGATGGGCCACAGAGAGCAGGGCTGGGCGAGCATATTGAAACCTGGAGGATAAACACAAACATGGATCAGAAACATGCTGCTGAAACACATGCAACTTATTCAGTCAACCAGGAATCAGGAATATCACTCTTGTTGCCCTCAGCAAATTTCTCAACAGGAGTCTGTTGATGGAGAGGATACAATAAAGAAATCACCTGCTGGTCATTATGTAATTTTTTTTTAAGCTACAAGGAAAATAACTTTCCAAAACACAAACATACGGCAAATATCAACTATTTAAAAAAAAAATGTTTTTTAAAAACTCAGAGTTGACAAAGTCAGTGATACACACATGAGATCTGTGTCCTCTGAGCTTTGAACTCACTCAAAGCAAAATGCACTTGACGTCCTCAAAACACGTGGGACTCAGTAGCGCTGTCAACGGCCCACTGTTGTCAAGGAGGCAGCACAGGATGAGAGTAACTCTCCAAAGTGAGGGACACCCTGACCATTTAATCGGATTGATGCAGATCAGCTGCTTCTAATTGCATGTTCTTTTTAAATTAATCACTTTTGTTAGACGATTTAAGCAGTTTAGCGGGTTAGGTGGCAATGTGGTGGCTTAATGGAAACCTGGCAAGGCATGCAACTGAAAGTGATGCTTTCCTATGCTCTCCTGTGTATGAGGACGTCTAAGCTGGATGCTGTACATGTATATTACAACTGTGCGCAAAGCAACCCAAAACGAACTAAACGCCACGAAAGAAACATCAAATATTTCGGAAAATAGTCTATAAGAAGATATTAAAATAGAAAAAACTGCTTAAAGCAGAGAAATCAGCCAACGGAAACTATACGTGTGACACACGAGCAGACACAACAAACACAACCACGCGGAAACGAGCTGGACCAAGTGTGTGCACAGCGAGGAGAGAGAGCTTGACTTACTCCATTCTTGCAGAGAAAAAGGTAGAGCACTGAGGCAAAGCACGGTTTCTTATCGGGTCCGACAACTTCACGAGTTTAGAGAGCCATATTTGAGCTCGGAATATCCGGGACGAGTTGTTGCTTTGTTGTGGTCGACCTGTAAACTGAGGGGCTGCTTAATTGTGAGGATGCATGAGTCCATTCACACCTAGCAACCGACTGCGTCACCGGGGCACGCCGTGCAGCTGAGTGTGGATCCCTCCGCCCCCTCCGCCGCCCTCCTCCCCTCCGCCCCCTCCGCGTCTCACAGAGGAAGGACGTCCCACTGCTTACTGCTCGGCTCTGCGATACAAAGTACACTACTCGGTGAAGTACTCGTTCCTTCACGCTTGCTTCAAAAGTAGCGCCTTAAAATATAGTATGAGCAGTTGTACTTTCTTACAACAGGCTTGCGGTTGTGGTAAAGCCAGACAATGAAAAGGCGGCTTTATAAAGTAAACCCAACCGAGAAGAAGATAAAAAGTAAACAGAATGGTAGCAAATTAACACCACGTGGACCACATGGAACACCCAGCGGCTACAAAGTATCAATGTAGTCCGTGTACAAACACTAAATGAGGTTAAGTAGTTCCTATCTGGTTCAGACTAGTGTTAAAGTGTTGACATGAAATCCTGGTAGCAATCCTGGAAGTACTCACATTATGTAACGCGTTACAACTTGTCATTGTTTTTTATTTTACTATAACCCGTTGTTTGTCTATAGGCAGTAAGTTAGAAGGGACGTACTATAAGTGATTCAAACCCAGCTGATAGGCTTGATGTACGTGGACCCGGGTCTCAGATACACGCCACTAGTACAGTTAACAGTCTGTACTTTACTATGCGGCATGGTCTTGTTTTGATAAGGGACTATTTGATTCACAGCGTACTTTGTTGTTCAGAAGTCTGTTGCATCGCCGTTGCATCAGTGGTCCACGTTCAGAGCGATTGGCTGCGCGTGCACAGACTGCCGCTCTGCCATTGGTTGAATTTGGCTAAATGTGAAATGTGATTGGTCGGTGGTAGGCAAGGCGAAGCGTCACCGTGTTGTTATCTTTTTTTTCTGCAGTGCAGACTGTGCACATGTTTCGGGTAAACAAACCGGGCGTGGATATCGGTGCTGCAGATTTTAAAGCTGAGAAAAGCTTTTTGTGTCACAGTCTTACACAAGCAGCTTGTGGTAATCAAGTCAGACTGATTATGCAGCTGAGCAAACTAATTGAGAGTTTAAGGCACCCAATACCAGACTTAAAGATGCTCTATAATAGGAAGTCATGTTGTCATCACAGGCATGGAGTCTCTTTGTGTTATTATCGAACAGTTACTCTATTGTGTTTGTCAAATCACGACTTAATTATCTTTCTTCTTTTTTGTTAATTTAATGAATAGCTGTCAGCGTATATCAACTACACAGGAGATTGTTTGATGAAACAACACTGGTTTAATGAATAGTGGAAGATGTCTTATTCACGTATTGAAGGGTAGATTAATTATCGTTCTGCAGAACAGAATGAGTGTTATCATAATGTACTTTGAGGATCCATATTTCCGAGGCTAATTTGTGAGAAGAAGCTGACGGAACCAATTTAATTTACTTGTGATGACTGTCGATTACTATGTGAGAAATAAAGCTTTGTTTTTCTCATCTCAGCAAATCCTGAAGCTGAGTGAATATGCTGCGCTCCTGTTGCTATAGTAATAGCGGACACTGCCCCCTATTTTAGACTTGTTTTTTGGTAGCTGTTGCCATGGGATTTGCATCTCTCTCTCTCTCTCTCTCTCTCTCTCTCTCTCTCTCTCTCTCTCTCTCTCTCTCTCTCTCTCTCCCCCTCCATACCTGCTGTTTTCCTTCCACCTCACCTCTGTTTCTGCACCCCTCCTTGTCCCACTGTTCCGCCATCTCATTTGCTGAGTTGCATCTCTATGCCATTAGGATTTTGTCAGAAACCAATAAGCAAATTTCCAGTTGTGCTGAATTTGCATATTGATGGGACACCGGCGTCTGGCCTCAGATATATTTGTCCACTGAGCAGCACGTCTGTGTTTAGAGTGAACGTTGGGAAACATCTAACATCTAAATTGATTGTACAGCGTCGCATCGACACAAAGGAAAACGTGTCCTTTGAAGAGAGTA
Source organism: Clinocottus analis (assembly GCF_023055335.1). Lineage (NCBI taxonomy): Eukaryota > Metazoa > Chordata > Actinopteri > Perciformes > Cottidae > Clinocottus > Clinocottus analis. Next base: position 8,999,605 of record NW_027176207.1, on the reverse strand, counting down.
ACAGGGACTCTGCATCTGTCGATTAAATTGAATTTGAGTACGTCTCTGATACACTGGTCCATCTGTGTTAATCTGAGTCATTTAAATGGACAGCCCTGTTACATAGGAGCTATTCAGCAAAATGGTATATATCATAGGAGTGGAGCTTGGGAGATTCGTAGAAGAGCAACCTGATGCAATCTCGATAAGTGTGGTTGTAATGGAGACCAGATTGAGATAGCAGGAGCCGGTGAAGTCGGAGGGTCTCTCAGGAAATCGCTGACTGCTCTCTCTGTCTGTATTAATTGGTCCACCGAGGACCTTCTGTTTGTTCATCATGGGAGAAAAATACAAAGGCCAGCTCACGACAGCGCTGTTGCATTTACCTGTTCTACCGTTGTCATTGTTCAGGAAATTACGTAAAATGTGTGAAATATGCAGTAAAATGACATTTTCGCTCGTGCTTTTGATAATCCAATGTGCCCAGAGTCTCGGAGCAAAATCTGGATTGTTAAACTTATCCATGTTAAACAACACGAATTAACCTAACAATAAGCGAGTCAAGGGAAAGCTGTTACACTTTGGATCAAACTGGACTTCAGATATATTTCATATAAATTAACATTTTCTACAGCGATACAAAGGTGTCCAATCAACCGATGCCCAAATTCATTGTCTGGATATTGTGTATGAGGCGAGAAGTCAAAAAAAAAAGTTGATTCCGCATGCCAAGTGCACGTATGGCACGTTAGTAAGGGTTACACCATCATTTCATCATCATCTCTCTCAGAATTTATTGTCCTCAACTTTTGCCCCTCTTTGAACATACGATGAAAACATGGAATTCAGTTACGACTTGTGAATGGGAGCCTCTCAGGTGGGGATTTGTGGATGTTTTGGTGTGTGTTCAGCCTACAAATCACTCCTATTTGTTTGGCACGAGAACAGTTAATCAAGTCTCAAAAAGGTGACAAGCGTGACATAATTTCCATTCATGTACGGTATCTGGACTGACTTGATTTGCATTCAGCTTTGACAGATGCGAACGAGGGTTATGTTTATTTACCATTCCTCAAGGACTTGATGGTAAATTAGAGGTGTTTGATACAGCGTCTGTTTTGTCCCCCTCTGGGATGTTACAGCTTTTAGGAGGACACTCCTAACTAGCTGTAACTCCTAGAAGCGCACAAGCTCTGCCCATACTGACATGGCATGAAATAAAATCCTGTAGAAGTTGACTTCAACGTCAGCAGGTCGATAGATTGCGGCCGGTAATGTAAATTGTGTATAAAAAGTTGTGGAATAACCAAGATAAGCTGATTTTTTTTAAACTTAAACTTGGTGTTCGTGCGTCACTTGTGCTCTTCAACATTTCAGCTCTTTAAAGCAAACAAGTCCCAAATGGATCCTCAGTGTCATTCGCAGCACTCAGGCTGTCAAGCTGCCCTGCAAGAGCCGTTTCAACCCCCGAGGCTCAGCGTCTCTCGCCTTTGAGCTTTACACAGCCGATATTCATCCGGGCCATATGCTTCTCGCTCATAACACAACTTATGATGTTCACTCCTTAGTCACTTAACTTTATTTTACAGTGAACTGTAAATATGTTAGTCCATAAAAAAAATGGCTATACTGTATAAAGTCATTTTCATTCCTCATTGTTCATCACTTCATTTTGAAATGATATTGTCGTCATGTGGGTGATGCTTTTACATGAATTAAACTCTGAATCTTATTTTTACATTTACAAACTTACTGAGGATATCAGTCAAGAACATGCTCTGTCCCCCAAAATGATGATGTTACAGACAGGAACATTGAAAACAGAGCTAACTCTAACAATAACTAATCCAACGTTGCTTTCTTTCATGATATTTCTTTGTATTTTTCTGTTTTGGAAGCCTATTAATTATCTTAAAGTGGGTTGGATAGAAGTAATATTCACAAAGCAATGATATTGGAAAGTACTTAACTTTCATTGCTGCTCGTGAATGACATAAACAAAAGAATAATATCCCACTCTGTGGTGCAGTTGTGATATTCACGATCTATGTTTTTGTTGGCCTCATTAGGTCAGCGCTGGTGCTTCTGCTTATTCTACCCTCTGGATATTTTTCAGATATCATTGTTGTGCTCGCCATGAAATCCGAAAACATGTTTCTTTTATTGTAGTATAATGATTTGTACATCGCGTACCCTATTTGGAATTCATGACTGTCATTTTACATTTCCCTCAAAGAGAGTGAAGATGATTTGTTCAAAGCGGTAAACATTAAGAGTGGAACTTTCACGCATATATCAGATGCGTTTAGTAAAAGCTTCTTTCATCTGCTTTGTGTGTGTGTGTGTGTGTGTGTGTGTGTGTGTGTGTGTGTGTGTGTGTCTCATGTTCAGGGATGGGCAGGAGATGTTTCTCTTTAATCTCTTAAATTAGTCTGAACTCACATGTGGATATGAAAACTTCTAAATAACAAGTGTCTCCTCTAAGATGTTGTGATGGATGTGTAGGTCTTTGACAGGTGGTGCTATAAACTCACCCTCTTAGCCGAGAGACGTCTCCGTTTCATCAGAATTTTTGAGGCAGTTTTCAGACTAGGTTTAATATCTTCCATTAACATTGACAAAATCTTGTGAGACCCGTTCTAATTCACAGCCTGACTCTCTTATTTGTGCGGCTAGTCTGCGCGTGTGAAAGTGAGGGGAGATCACCCATGGCTCATTAATATTTCACCGACAATAAGGCTGGGTGTCACTCACGCTCATCACCACGGTAATGAGCTCACACTGCCCTCTTAAAGATCTGTTTATTATTCAGCCGGGCGCGCCAGAGACTCAAAGACACTGAATGGCACGATGTGCGAATAATCTCTCCCAAGGTCAGAGGAGCGCAATTGGTGTGAACGCTGTCAATGAAGCTGAGGATGGATGCAATCCTCTAGTTTCTGAGTTGTTGGAAAAATCTACCTGTGAACTGTTCACTTTAATAAATATCACTAAACGTTACATGATTTTCACTTGGAACCGGTGAACTTTAATGTGTTGAATCTAATTGGTACCTGTCAGGGGGCAAGGTGTGTTTCTGTGATTGCCGGCGTGTCTGTTAAATATTCCAGCGGTTCCCCGAAATACATGAATCACACAGCCGCAGTCTTATATTATCATCTATATGCACATCTCTGTAACTGATTTGGACTGAGAGCACCACAAGATATACACACCGCGTGGATCTATTTTCACACAGGAACTTAGGCTTGACTTTTTTCTTCTCCATGAGATTTTCTTTTTTTTCCCTTCTTTTTTTTGTACATGATTTCAAATTTCTCGATGTTGAATCATGCATGTTAAGTTGCATGTAATTTCACTTCTTGTTTTTTTTTATTTATACGTGGCCGACCGAGTGTAGGGGGCATGCCTAACGATTAATTGCACTGTGCCAGAAATACATGCGTTATATTCATCATCTGTGGAGTTAACGAGCCACTTAACTAATTAAACCACCTGACTGCTGGTGTGTAAATAGAGAAGCTGCAGTGTTTTAAATGGAACACCTATTGTGCGCTCCCATTTAGATGCGAGCGCTCGCAGCTCATTAAGGCGCATGAGATTATTTAAAGAAAGCTTGTAATTAACGACTTCTTTGCGAGAAACACAAATTAAGGAAGCAAGACGTGGTTTGTAGCGGATTGTCCTCAATTTAACTAATTTGTCAGCAACAAACTAGTTAATTAGACAAACAAACAGACCGATACATCATATCATTTTATTTATTACATGTACATGGTAGTTTTACAATATCGTTACAGGAATATAATTTATGACATTTTTTAAAATACTTATAGAAGGTTTTCTTTAACCTTTTTATGTGAAATACAGACACATTAATGTTGTGTTACATGCCTGAATAAAACATTATATAACACAATATATAGAGTGATATTAACATTTGCGTTGTAAAAATCTGACAAAACATTACATAAAGTATTTGGCTCCAATTAATGTTTAATTGAATAAGATATATAACTTTTTAAATATTTTTAGAATATTTGCGACGAACATCTGTTAACAGTTTAGTGTTTTGAAATATGAAGAGTTCATTTTTTCCTCTGAGAAAAGTTCAACTCAGTACAAATGTATCAAAAGGGGGGGAAAGGCAACCGTTAGAGTGAAAACGCTGCATGCATAGATCGGCTTCAAGCTGGAAACAGTTTGAGTTTATAAGAACAAGAAGTGTTCCTCCTGAAACTCCAAAATGAGAGTAACAATATGTTTTGGTAACTTTGAGAGCTCCCTTCATAGATCCATTGGCACGTTTTCTTTCTTTTCCTTCTCATAGTGTCTGAAAGATAAATACAACTCATTAATTCAACAAAATGGTCATTATTAAGCCCTCATTTGCTCGTCGGCATCAGGCCCCGGATTATTAATCTCTTCAAGCGTCCATCCGTTTACAGCCCAACGGGCCGTGTGTGTCTTGTATTTCAGCTCCGGCTCCGGCAGGTAGCAGCACAGGTTGGCTCGCAGGTGTCCGTGTCGCTCGCTTAGTCCCCGTCATCCTCCAGATCCCCCGTGGTCCCTCAGCTCATGAACTGAGTGTAGCCCTCAGCGCCCGTTACTATGACATCCATCCAGATCCTCATGGCCTCCGGGGACGGGGCCACCATGTAGTAGAGCCGGTCGTGGGTTTTCACACAGAAGGTCAGAGACGGGTTTGGGCTCTGGAGGATAACGGGGAGGAAGGGGAGACCTTTCAGGCTACAAGCTGCACCTGTTGCATTTTTTTTTCCTCAGAGGCATTTGTCAGGAAAACAAAATGTGTAACAGCATATACGAACAGTGTAAAATGTATTTTGTTTGGATATTCTGTTTGCAACCTTTTTCATTGCCTGTAACATAACGCACGTATGTGAAATAAGATGACGGACTCGTTCACTTTAAGAAGACAAAACAACAAAATCTAATATGAATCTTTTCATCTAAAAACAACTCCCAATTAAAAACATTCCCATTTTCATGTTTGACGTATGATGCAACACACAAATTTGTCAGCAGGACATTTTAATTATGCGTTTAGTTGCTGCTCAAAAACGTCTGACAATATTTTCTCAGTTGTGAGTGACAAACCTGCAGCTTTATTCTAAAATGAGTATTATCTATCAACCCCTTCAGATTTAAATCCACTATGTTTATTGATGCATGTAAAAATAAACACATCTATTGAAAATATGATAAAATTGCGGATGAAGTTCTGAATGATAAGAAATGTAAAAAAAACAAAGTTTGGATTACCTTGTTGGCACTGCGTAGGTGATCATAATAAACCTCTTCAATCGCCTGAAAGTAAATGAGTCCTTTCAGCTTGGTCTCGTGCTTGTCTTTGTGGAGAAAAGGGGAAAAAACATATTAAGTTACATTACATTACATTAGATTACATTACATTACGCCTTTTACTGATGCAAGACCTCTGTCAGCCCAGCAGACAGTGCAGTCAGCCGTGACGGGTTACATGTCATGATTGTCTTTGGTCAAAAAATAAACTGACATCTTTTCTTTCTTTTTTGTCAAATACTTTTTACACACATTATCAATAGATGGTCACAAAGAATTTTTTTTTTTTTTTACAATATTCTATCTCAAAACAGCCTTTTTAATATTATTAAAGCCATTTTACGCTAAAACAAACAAAAATATGTTTTGGGGAAACCAAATAAACCATATTTCCTTGCGCCTAAAATACCAATTTAGACATTTTTATTTAAAAAAAAAAGAATATATATTTATTTTTCAAACAAGACTGACAGAAAATGCAAACCCCTCCGAATGGATCAAAAGTAGTGTGATGAGAATAATGGCGAGTACCAGCAGAACGTAAACGTTGTACATTCAGGAAACTTATCCAAGATCAGACTGTGATTAGCTATTTTTCTTTTTTTAATTTCCTACTTGAGCAAAACATCTTTATTTAGACGGAGCTGCTTCTGCCTCTTCTATCAGCGAGGACTTCAATGAAAACAACTCAAACCAGAATTACACTGATTGTTAATTGTAACTTAATCACATTATTTTAAAGAGAACATTTGTATAATTTTATAAACATCATCTTTTAAACTTCTACAAAAGATAAAATCATGTCATGAAATAAGTTAGTAAGTAAGTAAAACAGAGGAACTCTGGAGGAACAGACACACTTCACGCTGAAAGGTGTTAACTCTTCTTCCCAGCATCACATTACCCATGAATAGGTATGAGCCACACTGTATCACAGTAAAAGTTAATTAAAAGTGCAAGTCTATTTCAAGCGATGCCTGAAGTCTTTACCATCCCATTAATTTGACTTGTTTTCTTCAGTCGTACTTTCTGGATTGTCTCTGTGGTTTTTTTTCAGCCTTTTCCCTGCTGGCGAGGTTCACGACTTGAGATCTTTTGTAAATCTTAAAAAGAAACGCGTCTCTTTTGTATATCAGATCAGATCAACACTTTCTCTTCCTGCAGGTCAGACCTCGTGTCCAGTATAGATTGCTGTTCTCCCAGAATACCTCTGAGCATGTTAAAGCCACTCCACATGGAGGAGTTTGGGAAACCGTGCGGGTGAAGCTCAGCGGACGCACTGATGGGTTTCTCTAGTTTGGGGCTAAACTGTAGGCATTTAACTTTCCTCACGTCTAAGATCAATTTTCTTCAACTATAATCGGTTCAAAGAGTTTCTGGATTCCACTCTTGTTCAAATAAACAGCGGCCTTTTTGTCTCTTTCGCGCACACTGTAGCGCCCAGCTAAGAAACAAACATCCAGCAACAATTAAAGGAAATCTTTTGAAACACGTCTGACACTTTCTCCTGCTTTCCCGTTTCTATAAGTCAAATCTGCTTAGTAATGAGATAAATGTTTTTGAAATGTGAGTTTCGTTTTATTAGTCACGAACAAGCCAGGAGCTAGCCTCCTCCCCAAGAAAAACACATCTAGAGAAAGTATTGCATCTTATTTCATCACCATCATCACCATCATCTTCGTCAGGAGTAAGGGGGTGAAAAGGCTAGGCAAGTGAGTGGAGAGAGAGAGCGGAGCAAAGAGAACAGGGGCCACGGTAATAAAAATATACGTGGGTTCTATTTTCAACTTGATTGTAAAATAATGTCTCAAAAACACGCTCATGAATTATTCAGAAAACTAACTGTTCTGGTTTCAAATTCAGGGGACAGTGTGATAGGCGCAAACTACAAACTGACTTTTAACACACAAGAACGAGGCGGGAAATTCCACTTAGTGCAGCTTTAATTAGTGTTTGGTTCCAAATGAATAAACGCCGGTCGGGACAGAAGTCGGGTTTTATTGAAAAACACAGCAAAGGGAGCGAAGATATGTTTCTCAGAAGAATCCCGGCACCGCTGCCGGCTGAACAGAATAAATCAGTCCCCGGCTTGATGCGCAGCAACTCTTCAACATAAAGTTCTGAGTTCATGAATACGACATACGAGGGGACTCTTATGTGAGCAAACCGGTTTGACCGCTTTAATCTTCCGCCAACAAGGCCGGAGACTTGAACTGAACAAGTTAGCTGAGCTCGACTGTGTGAGGATCCTGTTGGTGCAGAGGACACGGCGGTATTTAACAGAGGCTGTAACCTTTAGGCCCCAAAGCTGCTCTTTAAGGGCTTTTTCAATTTGCTGATTTTGAAATGGACTTTGAAAGACATGAGTGTCATTATGTTTTGTTTATGTATAATGTGTCTTTATTTCTGTTCAGTTTTTTACTATTTCCATCCTGATGAAGACCATGTGCGCTCGCAACTGGTCAGCGTTTTAACCGTAATGCCAAATATAACTTTTCAGTTTTTCCATCTTCAAGAGCTTCTTAGTGGTTCCCTGCTGCCTTTGAAACTGAGTGAGCTCTTTTCTTCTTCTTCTTCTTCTTCTTCTTCTTCTTCTTCTTCTTCTTCTTCTTCTTCTTCTTCTTCTTCTTCTTCTTCTTCTTCTACTTCTTCTTCCTCAGCATTTGTTAATGTTGAACTTCACTATATGCCCGGTACCCGTGTGTACTTTTATCGTGACGGATTCACTTTAAAAGTTCCCCGTACCAACTCTAAACCGCAACCCACCTCGTAGTCATAGGCTCTCATTCCTCTGTGGCTACGTTTCCTAACTGAATTAGAACTGTTTTAATTGTGTGACTGATCTCGAGGTTGTTGGGATGTGTTGAGGGGAGAGTTGAGCACACGGGGCCGCTGCTACTACTTTGACTGACAACCACAACACAACATGGTGTTGGTGCAGGTTGCGTTGTGTTCTACTGCTCCTGTAGACTGGTGACTATAGCGCCGTAGACACCTGGCATTGTGTGGTCGATGTTAAGTACGGTAGAATGAAGTGAGCTCCCGCGGAAGAGCCCAGGCGATATCGTAATTCAACAAATAAGCCCCATGATGAAACGTCATGGCATCCTCACCCCCGTAATAACAGAAGTTCCTCTTGATGCGGTCGAAAACGAACCAGCGCTTCTTCCACGATTTGATTTTGCCGCCCATCTTCACCAGGTGGCCCTTGCACATCTTCTCCGTGAGGATGACGAAGGGGCAGGTGTCTATGCTGTGGCCGGACGACTCCACGTGGGCTCGCAAGTCAAACTCCTCCTTGCGGTTCGGCAGGTAGCGCGTCATTGGCCGGGCCTGTGAAGAAAAGGCTCTGTGAGGCTTTAATGCTGATGACCAGGTGGTGTGAGAGGACGAGAAAACTCACCAGCAAACCTTTGCACATGTTAGAATCCTAATGCAGAGCAACACTCGCATCTATTGATGAACATGAGCGCAATATTCACTTGACTTTACGCTCTATTCTTGGCTTCCACCAACTCCCAACTCTCTTTAGCTGCTAAACGCTGCCCCGTGTTCACCAGCTCGTCGCTAATTGAGTCCGTCTGCTGTTTGGGGCGGAGCAGGTGGTGTACAGTGGCTTTTCAGGGCTTTATATGAGAAAACAGCTGTCTGCCTGAGCGGTGAGGGTGAACCATAACAAAGAGCTAAAAGACACTAAAACGCTCTCTTGAGCTGCAGAACTGGGTGCATTTGTACTTTCAATGATTTAAGGATATTTGTTTACTTATACACACTCTGCCAAGATTAAAGTTTTAATTATGTGTACATTGTATTTTGTGCCCCCCTCCCCATCTATTTTTCTCTCTGTTCTTCCTCTCTCCCTCCCCTCCATCCTCTCCCTTCCCTGACAATCTTTGATCTTCCCCTATTCCCAGCCTCTCTTTATTGTCTCGCTTCTCATCCTCTTCCCCGAGTCTCCAGTTCCCTCCTCTCTTTTCTTCCCGCCGCCCGTCTCCTCCCGCTGCTCCACTGACCTGGGAGAAGTGTTTCTCTCTCATCTTCACCTCCTCCTCCACCAGCCTCAGCCTGTGGGTCGTCTCGTCCTGAAGCCTCCGCTCGGCCTCCTCTCGCCTCCTCCGCTCCTCCTCCAGCATCTGCCGCCGAGCCTGCACCTCCCTCTCCTGGGAGCGTCGGGAGAGGAGAGAAAGAGAAACAGATGGGGAGAAGAGAGGAGAAAATAACAGGGGCAAAAGGGAGTCGGGGAGAATATGTAAATGGTAGGCAAATATTGCAATACAAAGTGAGCGACTGTCAGAGGAGGCACATGAGGATTCAAGTCCCAATCCAGGGTTTTGTAAAATATATCCCTAAAGTCTGGGAAAGCTTTGCTGATGTAAAATGATCCTTTGCAGCTTTCAGATACTTACATACAGGTCTACTTTGTTTCAACATGTAGAAATAATACAAAGGTAAACAAACTACTTACAACATCATTTCACCACCTTGAGCCGAGTGAATCCCTTTGATAAATTGTGTTTTTTTTTTTTATCTATTTAACAGGAGACTCCTGCGATAATTCGCAGGTATTGCTCATCAACTCTCAGGGGAATGTGTCGATTAAAATTAATTATTTCATACAAATTGTGAGTTTATTGCATTTTTTTTCACTTTGATTATGTGATTTCCATACGTTTTCCACATGGATGCATTGAAATAAGGCCAGCAACAAAATGTGCGGCCATGAAATTATTTCTTCTAATAATGTTTTTGATATTTGCCAGAAACATACATTTTATTTTCCAGTGTAGGTGAGTGTGAGTCCATTTTAAACCTCTCTCACCTCTGAACCAGCTTGAATATGTGCTTTACAGCATCCATTAGGCCAGAGATGAAGCAGTAACATACATGTTAACACCAGCGCTGCAACTCGCACCAATGTTCATTCATAATTAATCAGGAAATGGTTTTGTTTAGAAAAAGTGAAAAGAATATTGAAACATTGCCGTTATGATGTCCCACAGCCTGTGAAGATTTATACCTTTTATTGGACCAACAGTCCAAAGCTTGGAGATAGTTAGTTTACCATCATAAGCACTACGTCTTCACACTGTCTGGAATTTTCTAATCTTTGGCGTTTTTGCTTGAAAAAATGGCTCAAATATTTTTGGGGATTATCCAAAGAGTTGCAGGTAAATTTTCTGCTGATGGAGTAATTGACTAATCGTGTTTTGAAACATGAATAGCTTGCGTGCAGTCACAACTGATAAAACTCTGCACCGCCGGCGTCGGCCACTCACTCGGTTCTCCATCAATCTGGCTTTCTCCTGCTGCGCCTCCTTCAGCATCTTCTCCATCTCCTCGATCCTCTGGGCCTCCAACCCGGAGGCGCTGCAACACACAGAGGAAGGAGCGTCTGATGTCTGATGGCTGCGTCCAGACTTTGGGGGAAAACCAGCGAACCAAACACCGACAGCAGAGGGGAAGCAGGAAGCTTTCCTCTGTGAGCCGTAAACATCTGTGAATTCTGAACTTCACGAAACACTGAAAACTTGAGGAGGTTGGCATAGCAACAGCTACTCCGCTATAGTCACTGGAGCACACGTGTAACAAAACATGTTGTCACGGGAACAAAGCGCAGTGACCCTTCTCCTGGGAGACGGGGCAGACTGGAGTGTTCCCATGGAAACAGAGCCCGTTGCACATCTCCCAGTCTCTCACCTTTCTGGGGTACAGGCGGAGTTGCCGGTGGAGACGCTGGTCTCCATGCTGTCGGAGCTCTCCAGGCTCAGGGTGTCGTACGCCTGGCTGCCGCTCGGCGGCGCCCGATGATGCAGGATGGAGTGATGCACTGTGGGAGACAGGTCTGTGGGAGCAGAGACAGCCGTCACAGACTCACACTGCCCTCTACTGACAGTGTCGAGGCATTGCTACCAGTTGGTTATGATTGGGAGTGCACTTGTTGCACTCTTGTGCTCATGGTTGAATGCACTTATTGTGAGTCGCTTTAGGTAAAAGTGTCTAAATGAAATGTAATGTTCAACTCTGGAACATCCATTCCCACAGTTTTGTCCTGAAGGCCAGGTGAAACCCCTCTGGTGTGCTAAAGCAGAGGTTCTCAACCTTTTTCAGTGATGAACCCCCTGTGAAGTAGGTTTTTCAGTAGCCGCTCACCAGTGCAAATCATTTTTTGTTGAAAAAAAGATGTAAGACAGACGGTAATGAGGTATCTGAGTCTGATTTAATGTAGAATACATACAATTCAGTTTGTGAAAATACACTTATATTTTATTAAATAACTATTTTTAAAGGATTTTTGAATGGATGCTAATTTGAAATACTTTTTTTAAATTTTTTTTTTTTTTACAAATCTCACGTACCCCCATTTGAGAACCACCGTGCTAAAGAGAAGAGACGTACCTTTGCTCTGCAGGGCCAACCTTCTCCTGGAGTCCACGTCGAGTGTCTGTGACATCTCCCTCAGCATTAACTGTAACCCCTGAAAGACACATTGAGTGGATCACGTGTGCAACGACATAGAAGATTTGTTTTATGATTTACATGTTCATCAAACTGGTGTGCTCACCCTGGTGGATGCGCTCTTCTCGTGAGCAGAAGGGTGCGGCAGGGTGCAGGACGCCGCCTGTGCAACCTCACCATCTGATTTGGACTTCAGTAGCTGAGAGAGGAACGAGGTCTGGTCATCGTTTATTCACATTTCAAGAGGAAGTTGGTGGGCTTTTGCTCCCAAAAAAAATCCTCACCTATTCTATTTTTTTTTTTGTCCTGATGTGGAAGATTTTTAGTTTGTGGTTGTTTTTTTTTCTTTTCACTGACATCTGGGCTGTATACATATATTTACTCAAGTGCTGTACTTAATTTTGAGGTACTTATACTTTACACAAGTATTTTAATGTTCTGCTATTTCTTACCCCCACTACATTTATAATGTCTTTTTTTAATGTTTCTCACATCTTCAGTTCAGCCTAACATTGAAATGAATGTCTACATGAAGCACTCCGCTTCATGTTAATAAGACTTCCTGTTCCAGCTTGCAATGTTTCTTTTTTTTTTACAGAAAGTTGTCCTTGCAAGTTTTACTTGCTTTATTCAATGCTTACAGGATAAGAAACTCAACTGATGATAAGACCAATATTAGCATCTGTCATTGACAAATCGAAGCAAAGTTCCTGAAACTCAAGAAATATTGCCCTGTCTCGTTTCATCCACTAGAGGGCGTCCAAGTCATACTAACATGGAAAGTTGCGTGGCGCGTGTGAAGATCTGGATTCAGGGGTTCAAGACAGTGTGTTGGCAGTGCAATGTGTTGGCCTGCTGATAGTGCGAGACAGAGTGGATCATTTACCTGACTGTGTCTGCGTGTGGAAAAAGACTTAGCAGGCAGTGGTGGAGGACATGACTGAGGCTCTCCAGCAGCCATGATGTCCTGGTACCAGCGCTCGAGGTTAATAGGGGGCATTGCATTCCCGCTCAGCTCGGGCTGGCTCTGAGGTGATGAAAAACATCCAGCCAAAGAGAGGAGAGCAGCTCCAGCATCAGTGACAGAAGCAACAAGCAGGTAGGAAAGATACGCGCCAAAAAGTCCTCGAAGCAATAGTAATTGTTCAGTGGACGGCTGTAATGTTGGAGAAACTGAATGGTGCCGTCAGTTTTTAAAAGCCAGTGACGAGAGAATAACAAACCTGTGCAGAGAGAAAGGAGGAAGGACCACATGCAGCTGAGTGGCACGAGAAGGTGGATTCAGAGGAGGCAAGTTGGAATGATGGAATAGAGGAAGAGGAAGAGGGATCAACTCTCTGCATCCCGAAGATCTGGCTTAACTGACTGACTGTTATGTACTCCTTCACACACACACACACACACACACACACACACACACACACACACACACACACACACACACACACACACACACACACACACACGCACACGATCAGTCAATGCAGACACACACACATACATTTACAGAACAGGGAGAGAGGAGAAAGTGGAAACAAACATTAAGAAGACAAATCTTTATAGAAGATGATTTGAGATATTGTAAATGTGGGTAGGCGGGTTTAGCATTTAGTATTCAGTCAGAGGAACAGAGAGTGTAGCAGGAAGCAGGTGGGGTGTCTACCTCACATGGAGCCGGACCTACAGCGAAGGAGAGGCAGTGGAGAGCAGCAGGGGAGGAAGAGTGAGGCTGCATAGAAGCATTTCCATACATCCTATAGACATCAGAGAGCCTGAGGTACTCCTGCAGCGACAGCCAAAACACAGGGATAAGAAGGGTGCAGACGGCAATAATCGACACTTAGAAAAGTCATGCAAAGCAAACACGTGGGCATTACAACTCCCTTGGTCTCGACCTTTGGAATTGACATGGATGGGAGTCACATTACAGTTTAATTGTCCAAAAGTTTGGTTTTTTTTGCATCCTCTACTGCTTTAATTCTAGATCATGTAACCCTACGAGTTGGAGAATGGAGAAAACTCAAACAAACATAATATATAGAGAATGGCAGGAACTCGACCCAACAACAAACAACCTGCAAGCTTGCTGTTGTTTATGAGTATTCACTAACACACCACATGCTGTTTTTTTCTATCGTAGGAACGGCAGCACAGGCATTTATTGGCCATTTGTTAGGTGTTGTTACGAAGATGATTTTGTCGAGGTTTACCTCTTGTAGCCTAACAGGATAAAGTTCAGGGGAGGGCATGTGAGAGGAGGAGGCAGAGGAGGGACAGGGGCTATGAGGAGGACCGTCCACATGAACAAGGTCAGGCTCGCTGATGTGTAGAAATCCCTGTTTTAAAAAGTTAATTTAAGTTAAAACAAAATCCCCTCGGAAGGAAGTGTGCGTTGTTGTTGTTATACTCCTCCTCTGGCTTAGTGACCACAGCTGCTGGTGAGATCACGTCTCACATGCTCCCGCTCACCTCTTTCATGCTGCTGTTGGGCTTTGGAAAGTTTCTCCCTCCTGTCAAGATGTGGTACCTCTTCTCCAGGGCACTCAACCTGTCTTGCTCCTAAAATGCAAAACCAGCATGGACATATGCGCTTTCACAGCTTGCCATGCATCGCTCTTCTGAATTAAATACACGCCTATACTGTCGGATATGGTTATTAACGGTGAAAGGCTCACCTTGTGGAGCAGCTGCAGAGTCACCGTCTTGTCTTTCGTCATCCTCTCACAGTCATGAGCCGCCTGGAACCCCAGCTGCTTCACCTGTGCATCCATAGCGGTCATCTTCTCCTGCAAATCAAACCGGGATATCACACAGACATATCATTTCAGGTTGGCGATCAGATTTTACAAACAAAATCATATTTTTTTTTTGCTAGAAATGATATCCACACCTTCCTCTTGGCCACGCTGCAGTGATACTCGGCTCGCTCCTGGTGAAGCTGCGAGCTTTGAGTCTCCTTCTTCTCCTCCAGGCTGCTCTCCTCCTCCAGCTGGCAGAACTCCAGCTCCTCAAACTGCTTGGTCCCAGACTCCAGAGCTTCAGCTCCCTGCCCACGTACAGACATGCATGCAGTTTATTCACAGTTTGATGTCACACCGAGGTATGAAATTATAAGACTTGCAATATCTGCTATGTTTCTTATTGTTTAAAAAATCCCATAAAAGACCAAAACCATCAATGATGAACTAATATTGTGTGTGTATCCAAACCTTGATACACCGTATCGTATTGCTTTCCCTATGATGAGCATAGACACTGATGCTCCAATACCCACAAGTATGTACGTATTCATGCACGGTTGAAAATAGTCCCATTTGAAAGCAGTTTACTCCTTTTTGAGTAATGTTTTGCTAAAATACTACAGCAGTCAATTGTTGAAGATTGAAACTGATGGTTTCTTTACGCTGGAGAGGTCAAAATTATTGAGGGATGGACTAACACATTCTTGGTTTTGGTGTTTTCATGGGATTTGTTCACAATGAGAAATGTATACAAAATACCAGCCCTGTCCATTAATGTCCACAATGAAGGAGCCAAAATGTTAGACCATTAAATCTGACATGAATCTGCCTTTAATCATTAAGTGTGCGTATGTGAATTGAATCAGTCATGGTAAAAGCCATGCAAACTTTCAGAGCAGAGCTGTTAATGACATTATTGATTATTACTAATTGCATTTGACATTTCAAGCATCCAGAATAAGGGAACAGCAGAGATTAAGCAACAAGTCTAAAAGTGCTGCTGGAATAGCAAAAGCATTGCTTAGTGTTTACTTACACTTATAACCTTATATGTTTAGATAATGAGGGGGCAACAGCAGAAAAAGAGGAAATGCACAGTCTGCATACATGAGTGGCTCTGAGTGCTTCAAAACAGAGTCAGCGATATGTCTGCGGCCGTTTCTGTGCAGATCATACACAACTGTGGTATTTGGTATATCATAACTCACTGTTGCCAGCCAGTGGGCTGCGTGAGAACACTGACCCTGCTGAGCTGCTCCTGTAACTGTTCCCTTAGAGACAAGGGGCACTTATCAAACTGCCTCTTCAGCTCATTGTACTCATTCCTCTGCTTTTCCAGGGCCTTCCGCTCAGCCGACACATTAGCCCTGCCCTAAAAACACATAGAAACACACACATCCACACGATTGGGTCCACAGACACACACACACACACACACACACACACACACACACACACACACACACACACACACACCATCTCAGGAAGAAACAAAAAAAAAAATCACAGATAACTCAAATCCATGCAGCCAAGCCGGAGCAGTTAAAGTATTAGAGGGTTGAAGCAGAGGTTAGGTTGAAAGGTGTGTTGAGAAGTCGTCATGATCCACACAATGTTACAATGGGAGAACCATGAAAAGTTACATGCACATCTGAATCAACATTTTAGTGTTGGCCACATCCATAAATGTCCACTGTTGTTTTGTGTCTTTAGAAAGCTTTTACAGCTGTTGGACACTTCAAAGAGAAGACAGTTTGTGCTATGTGTTTTAGGACACGCAGCTAATGAATAAGCAGTGCATGTCAGTTGAGATCGGAGGAAAAGATATAGACTGTTTGCAAATTCGGGAAGGAGTGAGTTTTTATACAGTCAAACGCAGATGTTCAGGAACATTCACGTGCAAACTGTACTTAGAAGACCAGTGGCCGTAAGCAAACCGACAGCATTTCCTGTTTTGTTTTTTCCCTGGGTGCCCACCTTGTCCTTCTCTCTCTGGGTGGCCTTGTCTAGCTGGCTGAGTTTGAGCTGCAGCTGAGCGAGGATTTCATTTTCATCCTCCACCTGCTCCTGCTCTGCCAGCCTCTCTGCCTGCAGCAGGGCCTGCTCCATCTCCACCTGGAGACCAACATGGAGTCAGAATCTGCACACCACCTGTCACGCTCACTAAATCCTTCAAGAGGAAACAGCCTCCACTCGGCTTACTTAAAGGTTTGTTTGAAGAGCATACAAGGTAAAGATGTGTGTGTGTGTGTGTGTGTGTGTGTGTGTGTGTGTGTGTGTGTGTGTGTGTGTGTGTGTGTGTGTGTGTGTGTGTGTGCGTATGTGTGTTTTGACCTCCTGTTTGGTCTCTTGTAGCTGCAGCTCCAATTCACTGACTCTGTGCTTCAAGTCATCAACCCTGGACAAGATCCTGCTCCTCTCTTCCTCCAGGTAGACCTGCTCCTGACCGGCGAACAGCTCTTCACACTGAGGGAACATATATACAACTTTGTGTTAGGATTCCTATTCAGACGTAATGTGATGCACGCCTTCATGAATGTGTTTGTTACCTCTTGGTGTGTGCTCTCTGTGCTGCTGGACTCCTCTCTCTGGGTGTCCTCATCGTTCTCTCTCAGCCTCTGGGGTTTGTCTACTCCCTGATGGGACATCCCCACCGCTGTGTTCGAGCAGGTTCCTCTAGCGCCCCCCAGCAGCCCACTCCTCATCACCTCAGCCAGCTCTGCAGCACTGTCGTCGTGATTATAGTCTGCACACAGATTGAGGATGGTCTCCAGCCTCTGTCGCTCCTACAGAAGAGATGCAAGACGTAAGTGGGCCTGTCCTACATTATAGATCGTGTTGCAGATAAGCTGCAAGTGTCCTTGTGTGACATTGTCCCATTTAGGCAGCTGTCCCTCAGCCACTGGCACGGGACGACTGTAACCTGATAGCAGGAGGGCCGAAGCTGATGTAGTTTGTCTCTCAGGAGGGAGCTCCGAGTAAAACCTGTCAGAGCCAAAGTTGTTGATGACAGAATCGGGCAAGAAGCATC
This sequence comes from Clinocottus analis, assembly GCF_023055335.1. Classification (NCBI taxonomy): domain Eukaryota; kingdom Metazoa; phylum Chordata; class Actinopteri; order Perciformes; family Cottidae; genus Clinocottus; species Clinocottus analis. The sequence goes on along the minus strand of NW_027176207.1, from coordinate 8,982,076 downwards.
CATGTAAAATGCTGGCGAGTTTTGGTTTCACTACACCAGTTGTCGTTTGTTCTTGACTTCAATCAGAGATGCTTTCGACGTGGCTCTTTTTTGTCTCTTCATCATGTTTTGTATTTGCGATGCCACATGTATCTCGCTTGTGGCCAGTCTGCTGTCCTCCATCCCTTCAAACAATGAGAGCTTTGCTTTGATCGACCAGAATACATGTGCAGATTGGTCAAGTAATAATTAGGAATCTTTTACGACTGGGAATTGTGCCTGATGTGTGTGTTGGTGTGTCCATAACTACCCGAATGCTTTTGTCTGGTATTTAAATTATTCAAGCTGTTGAAATAACCACATGAACTCTGACACAGACATTGACTTCAACAGCAAGATTTACAGCTTAGAAAGTAGTTTATGCTGTTTGCCTGGTTCGTTTCCTGTCTTTGGATTTCAGAGGAGAAAAAATGGACGTAAGAATAGAAATATAAAGCAACAATGAACCAAATATGTAGATTTGACAGTTGCATTATTAATTGAAGCAAAAGTTAAACATTTAAAGAAATATGCTAATTCGCTTTCTTGCAGAGCGTTAAATGAGGTGGTCCATACAACCCTTATATATATCTGTTCAATTTAATTAAGCTACAGCCAATTGACAGTTAGTTTAGGTTAGCTCAGCTCAAAGACTGGAAACATGGGGAACTGCTAGTTTGGCTCCATCTGAAGGTTAAATTAATCTGCCAACAAGCACCTCTAAAGCTACTAACTAACATGTTATCATGTTTTCTGTTATGTTATATCTAGCTGATTTTGTTACAAACACAAGAAAGGGAACATTTTCCAAAATGCCCCCAAAAAGTGTAGCACTGATATAAACACATTTGCCTCATTACTGAATTGTTGCTGTTTATTGAAATTTAAATATTTTGTATTAATGTATTACTATAGAAATCTTGTTCATCAACCAGAACCACCTAAAAAATAGAAACATGTTGTTGCAAACCCACAGTTTGGCCTCCTCTCCGTGGAATTGATGCTAAAATTAACTTTTCAATCACATCGCTTCCTCTCGAGCTATGCCCTTTACGTTTGCTGAGAGATAAACAGCCGCGTAGGCTTTTTTCTGTTGAAGTGCAACAATATCCATGTATGTAGGTTAGGTTCAGTAAAGTGAGATAAAAAAAAAAAAATCCTGCATGGCTGTGCCAACTGTGCCAAGAGAGCAGTGGGCCAAATGTAGGGCATTGTGAGAAAATCCTCTCTGTCTCTCTCATCTGTAGGTCCAGTTGATTTGTTTGGTGTGCTTCTTTTAAGGCTGCGATACCAAACAAAGCACGATTAAGTCAGGGACCCAACACTTAATTCATTACATCAGCTGGTTTAGTCATTGAATGCATGTTATATCGCAAAACAATCCATGTAAACACAACTGCAACATAAATAGCCGGACACAGAGAGGTGATAATGCAGGGCCCCCTGAAAGTACTTTTATTTTAAGCGACAGTTTAGGAAATAGATTTATTCGCTTTCTTTCAGTGGGTTAGATGAGAAGATGGATACTACACTCTCATGTCTAGATAAGCTAACTATGACGCTAACATCACATCTAGGAGAATTAGCATAGTACACAACATAGCCGAAAATCACTGAAACTTCAGCCAACAGTGAACAAATCTAAAATTGCAGCTCAATAGTTGTATGATTTACTAATGCAACAAAATATCACAGCTGGGAAGAAATTTCAAATATGGATCCCAAGCAAAAAAACTATTCACTGTCTTGGGCCAAGAAATATTAGCTCTTTATCCATGTATGTATTAGAGGGGATATCTTAAATGATCTTTCCTGGATGACTCGACACAAACACAGACCATAGTGTATCCACAGCAGTCCAACCCTAGCTATCAGTACAACTCTGATGCATGTTGTCGGTAACTCTCTTATTTGTTACCAGGAACCTTTTGGTTCCTTCCTGAAATAGTCTGTGGACATAAAGGGGCGGGAACCTCCACCCCCTCCTCTCCCTATGGTCCCTTCAGCTGTCAGAAGTAGACTGGGAGGGGGCTGAAGAATGGTGGGGTGGGGGACCGCCGGGTGTGGACTCAGGATGGATAACAAGTATGCAGTCTATGATCTAGTGTGGGTACAAATTAAGAAAGGGCCTTCAGTCGTGCACAACAGCTTTGAAAGTAAAAGCCACTCTTCCTTTTGATAAATATAGTTTTGAGCCATATGCAGCCTCGTCCTCCGCTCTGGACCTGAAGACTGGGAGAGGAATGTTCACCCCGTGTTACTCGGGCCACATGGTGGGACGGTGCCAGTAATGCTCTGGGGAGATGAGCTAGTGGATGTATGCCAGAGGATTTAGAAAAGATATTTGAATGCAGACATGGTGTCTGCCATGCCAGCGGTCCCAGCACCTTCACTTGACTGTTGCTTGTGTTTGATGCTCTGTGCTGTATGTGATGTTTAATATTTCTTTTTAAAAATATGTTTTTTGCAAACAGTTTTCACATCCGGATACAGCTGTGGCTCTACCTGTCATCTTGTTTTAAGGGATTTTCACCTAATAAAGATTTTAAGTATATACAATTTCTGCCGGTTCACAGGATGTAGAATAAACAAGAACAAACCAGAGCAGCAAATGTTTTCTTTAAGACTTCCTGAGCAAAGTGCACATCAGCATCCAGATTGGGGCTCAATTATTGTTAATCTTATTATGTCATATCTGCTGTGAAGTCATATCCAAAGTGCTGATAACTTACCAGTTTCTCCATTTCCTGCTCTCGCAGCCTCTCCTCTCTCTGCCGGCGGTGGTATTCCAGCAACTCGTCCTCATTGTCACTGATCTCGGAGATGCTGTTTTTGCGTTCGCGGGTATAGGGTTTCACAAGACTCTGTTCTTTGCTGGAGGATCCTGTCATGGAAGTATTTCTTTTGCTACGAGGGCTAGAAAGAGGAGATGAACCAGACAGAGAACCCAGGCCAGACATGATGGCACTTCCTGATCCAGACCTTAACTGCCTGCCTCCAGATTCCTTCTCCAGGCCAGAGCGTGGTGATGGACCCTGGGCATACATTGCCCTCAAGGATTCTTCTTTTGAAGTAGTTGTAAGTTTGAGGTGGCCCTGGGATCCCTCTGGGATGCCTTTAACAGTGAAGCCCTGTGAGGCGAGGGAGGAAGCAGAGTCCTGCGATCCTGGAGTTGCTCTGCGGGACATGTAAGGGCTGAGGGGAGGAAGCTCTCTCAGGCTAGTGGACCCAATCGGCTCTGGAGTCCTGAGCCGTTGAGGAACTTCACCATGAGAGAGGTGCTGATCTCGCATTGGACTTGGGGATCTCTTCTGTAGGGAAGGACCTCTTACTCGAGGGCTGGATGGAGCTGTTGAAAATTTCAGTGGGCCCTGTCCTGACCCCCTGTTAGGCGGTGTGGGGCTTGACGTGACCTCTGCTCTGGTGCTTCTATGAAGCTTTGGGCTCTCCTGGGCCCACTGAGCACCACTCGTACCGCTCGAGGCCACAGAGAGTGAGGTCCTTGGATGGGGGACAGGAGTGTGGTTGGTATGAGTGGACTGCGCTGGTACTGGAGAGGTTTTGTTCCCGAGGTTGTGACCCAGAAAGCTGCTATTTTCATAAATGGAGTCCTCGGTCATGAAGCCGTTTCTCCCATTGAGCATGCTTGGGTGAGAGGGCTGAGGAAAGGGTTGTTTACCGGATCCAGCCTTCAACACCAAAGAGTCCTGGAGGTTCTTTGTTATGTTGCTGATTTTTGAGTCGCCGTTGCTTGAAAAAGACCGATGGTTCCCGTTCAGGACACTTTGAGAGTCTGCACAGAGAGACAGAAACACTTGTGAAGGAGCATTCCTGTTGAATAAATAAAGAGGACACCCTAAAAGACAGTTGCAAAAACACACATAAACAAACACAGTTGGAGGGATCTGTCCTGTGTTGTCTTTGCCTACTGACGTCCACCACACAGACATGGCTGTGTAGGTCAAAAGGGGGTCGCCCTTAAGAGGACAAATACACATGCCTGAACACACACAGTGCCCTGGTTGCCCACTTTAAATAGTGATACTCTTTGAGACCAAGTTCTCCTGTCTGAACCAAACCCAGTCAGGATGGTGCGCTCCTCAGTTGTGTTGTAATCCTACAGGGATCTGAAGCTGCTAAATATAAAAGCTGCAGCGGTCTACCTCATTCGGAGCAGATGAAATCAGGGCCTGGTCAGGAAATAGTGGGCCATACACACAGGGAAGGGTGTGGTGGCTCTTACCGCACTGACAGCCCAACCAATAAGGTCAGAAGAGAATGGATTCTAAATATCATCAACTGCTCGAGGCAACAGTCAAGGCAATTAACGGGACAGAACAATATGACGTCATCTGAATGTAACTGTAAAATAAAAGGTTACAACAATCCTCAGTCACAATGGGGTCGCACCTAGAGCGAAAAACCACAGATTTAAATGAACTAGATCACAATGTAGGCCAAAGATAATTAGCCCTGAACAAGCTATTTCTAATTCTAATGTTGCAGTTGGACTTCAAGACCGATTGTGCCGCAGATATAAAAAGAGCCGAAAAAAATGGTATTAAATCTAAGTAACAGAAAACAAATACAACTTCCTTTTTAAAAAAAAAAAAGTTTCACATAAGAATGTAAGTTTAATGTCAGTCAGTTCTGAGTTAACATAAACAATTGGAATAGTTTTCTCTTCATTATAATTACTGCATGCCTCAGAAACCATTTGTGAGGACGTGAGACTTAAAACATGGAGAGTTTTAACAGCTCTTCATGTACAATGTGTCAGCTATTTATGTACAATGTGTCAGCTATTTATGTACAATATGTCATCCTACAAGGTCTTCACTGCAACAGCTGTACGATGGTGCAATATTAGCCGGATGTTCTTCATTTGTACACTAAGGTAGTAAGAACCTAACTATGACTAAATATCTATTAGCCCAAGGCATTTCCTCAGCCCAGAATAACTATGAAACTGTACAACCTGCATGCAGTATTTTCTGGGTCCCTGATTAGTTATTATTACTAAAGGCATGCATGAGTATGAACACAACCTGTGCGACTTACACACAGGAACTATACAATCTGATAGTGTTGTGTATTTATGAAAGCCCGGTCTCCTACCTGTAGGATGAGTTCTTGCAGTGCTCTGCCCTTGGCTTCCTCCTGGCAGCAAGCTCTTCATCCGCAGGGCCTCCTCTGGATGGTTGAAGCGGAAAAAGACCGACTGACCGAAGCACAGCATGCACCCTGCCAGGAGAGCCGTGTGGGGAGAAAGCTGTCAGTAATGTGTTACTTCACATCTTCAAGGAGGAAGAGCACTGCAAATACACTGCTATACAAAGATGTAACTGACTGATTAACAATTTTTTGTTCATATTTAGTAACTATGAGTAACTTCAACCTTCAATTTAAATGGCTAACTAATTCAACATGTCTATAATGGCTGCATTCACAGTTTTTCACAGGCTATAGTATAACGCATTAACGAGTATGTGGAAACTGTTTAAAAGCATTACAGAATCAACACAATAGGAGGTGTGAGCTTATAGACCAATTTTTGTGTAAGATTCATTTCAACATTAAATGTTCACAACACTGCAGCTTGACATTGGATAAAGGAAGTGGTAATCCAGCATGAGAGAAGAAACACTCCCTGTGGCACAGACGTTGCAAAGAGCTTAACATTTCTACTATTGTTGTCTATTTGTTTATTACCATACATCAATAAACAGACTAGTTTAACTCACGTGTAATTAACCAGTAAGTAAAATCAACGCCTTCCCCTGCATTTCCTCTCCGGTGGCTTTCAAGAATGCCTGATGTATTCCCTGAGAGTCTCACGCTGACATTTTGTTTCAAGTACTGGATATTCCACAGGGAGTTTAATAGTTATCTCATTCTTCAAAGTGAAGTCAAAGGTCCACATGGCTGCAATATTGTTCTGTGTGATAGAAATTAATCAGTATCCTCCATTCCTGCGTTGTTTTATTCAAAATGTCATGAGTCCTTTGCGTGAAGGCTGAAGTATTCTGGTTCAGCAGCTGCTGCCTCCACACACACCGTCTGATTGCCCGGCTTCAAATGACATTCTGGTGTAGCTGCTGGCTCGGTTCCCATGGAGGGGGGGACTGAGGGGGCGGGACAGTTTATTGGCAAGTATGTTACTAGAAAGACATGAGACTGTTTTGTTTATGTGAAGCTGGGCATTGTTATCGTCCACCTTGCTTTTAAAGCTCATCAGAACCCAATGTATGTACTGCAATGGATTTACTCTTTTAATCATCATTATTTCAGCCCTCTGACTGAACATCAATGTGATTTCCGAGATAATTACAGGTCTATAGCCCATACTTTGAGCTAAATGGTAACATTGGCACGCTAACAATCACTCAACGATGATGCTGATTGGAAGCAGGTGTGATGTCTCCTATAATGACCATCTTAACTTAGCATTAAGCACCAATGACAGAGTACAGCTCAGTCTCATGGGAATATCTATAGTTTTACTATTATTTCGTCAATAACTACAGCAGTGAACAAATTGGATAGTGACCCAATGACAAAACAAGATGAAAATCTGAAGGATTCACCAAAGTTATGACAATTCATCCACAAGAGGACAACATGTTATGGCTGTGAGGCATTTCAGTAGAACCACACTGCTAGCATGACAAATAAAAACTTCTACTGAATCTCTGCCTATAGCAGACATAATATACACTGCTGTCGTACACAATCACTAGTAATCAGCTTGTTTGTTTTTTAAGCAACTGGATTGACGTAAGATGCAAAAAGAAACAGCTTTAACACCAACAATCATCACTTCAGGCTGTGACAGAGCTACCTTGTGTCAGGCGAAAGGGTTTGGTGATGGGAAGGCCATCTGCAGAGCACTGGTTTCCACATGGGTACAAGGTGATGCTGTCTGCTTGGTTTTCAATGTAGCAGTGCTGAGCTGCGATGCCGGGGCCCTGCAGGGGGATATCTGTCCCTCCACTGCCCAGCGTGGTTCTCCCTGCAACAAGAGTAAACGTTGATTTTCTCAGCGTCGGTTACAGGAGCTCCCATGTGGACCTGTGGAGACTTCTCTGAATTATTCCTGGGTTCAGTTCGGAGTACGGGTGTCATTTCAGGGGTCACGGTCACAAATGGAGTCAACCCGTGATTGAATGTTGGAAAACAGGTGTTAGTTTCAAGAGGTGTGCTGAGCCCGGCAGATGAAAGGAATCTTGTTAAAGGAAATTAATACACCCATCAACTATTTCCTGTGTACCTCGTAGTAGTTTGACCATCAGTTGTATTTATATTTTGCTGTTTGAGTGCAGGAGATTTAACTGTTGCACTATTTATTTTTAAGTGATTGCTGATGAAGGACAAATACAAAATATCTCTGGGGTTATGAAGTCAATAACTCTTCTCTCTCTCTCTCTTCCTCTGTGGTGTCGAGGCGCCGTGCTGCAAGAAAATCCCAGACACGGGTGTAATTGCAACTTTGGTGCTGTAACAAGATGTCCAGAAGGTAAGGTGCTGCCTACTTATTAAAAAACAGACTTATTTTAAATAGCATGCTTGTGGAGATGCAAACAATAACATAGATTACAGAGCGTGTCAGTCTGGGCTTTACAGACTGCAGATTACCATGTGGGTTAAAAAGATGTTACCTGATATGATTAGCTCCTCCTACTTAGCCACGTTAACAAGGTAATGGTGCAGCATAACTCGGCAGTTTAACAAGCTCTCAATTATTATGGAAATTCTTAAATAGGAAGAAACCCCTTGAGATGTGCCATGTCGTTTTCAATGGGTTCATCAACGTCAGTGAGGTTTCTAATGTCCTATTCAGCAGGACATCACGATATAAAATAATAACGAGTGTTTAATGTCCTCCCATTCCAACAACGCACAAACATACACTCCAAATCACACTCACTCACTCACACACTCACACACACACACACAGGGTTCACCTTCCAGTAGAGGTAGCAAGGTGATGGCTGTGCTCAAGCGTCCACTCCCCAAACTAACCAGGTGGGGGCGCTCTGCCTGAACTTTCAGGGACTTGCCTGTCTCAAACAGGTCTAAAGGAGTGCTCTGTCAAAACAAAACCAAGAAAAAAAGATAATTATATGATCATATATATGAAAATGTATCATTGTAATTTAAAGAGATTGTTTCATTAAAAGTCAGACTTACTTGTTAGAAATAAAGAGGATTACAACAACAAAGCCATATCAGAGAGACAGTGCATACAGATGGCCATGTCTTTACATGTTATATATATATATATATATATATATATATATATATATATATATATATATATATATATATATATATATATATATATATATATATATATATATATATTAGTCATAAATAAAGTCTGTCTCTCAGGATTTAGCTCATTAGTTGTATCGCTCTTAAATCCTGGTAAACGGCTCACCTGTAAGACCTGATGCGTCCGTCTCCCATGTTCAACTTTGTTCCTGCGTTCCATCTCGTCTGGACTGTCAGACTTATCTGACACATGAAGATCCTGAAGCAGAGAGAGAGAGAGAGAGAGAGAGAGAGAGAGAGAGAGAGAGAGAGAGAGAGAGAGAGAGGAGCATGAATGGGAGCTCTGGGAATGCTGCTACTACAGTTGTACCACAATGGGAACAGTGCTTTCCTTAGCAACCTCCTGCCCCACTTATAAGCCCATGTGACTAAACCATTATACTCAGTAATTGTTTCACCAGACAAAATGATCCATCAAGAACAGTTATGCCTCAATTTAAGAGAGATTGCTGGTTTTCCACATTTGACAACAGCCTGCTATTATGGAAGTAACATCACAATTGTACTTTTAAAATGGAGCACAAGGTATGAATGAGTTCTGCAGGTCCCTCACACATGAGGGGTCCGATCACCGCTCACTCTGCCCACGATGAGTCACTGTGACTCACTTACACGTCTTACAAACACAAACACAGACACACAAACACACAAGCTCCATGTTTGCAGACAGACGCTGCAGATTAGATCCAGCTGTCTGCACATCACGGCTCACATCAGACGAGAGGGAAACGGGACCAGACGGACCTCAAACAATCACACACAGACACATACGCGGCCCAGATGACTCACCATGTTTTTCTACTAAAAGCTGGTATCTGTGTCTCTCACTATCACCCACATGGGTTGCGTGCCCTGGCAACGATTTAGTATCAGCTCAGCATTCCAAGACCAACTGAGTGAGACACAACTACCTGCTGTTTAGCATCTGTTGTTGCTACCATCCCTTTGCTCTAATGATCCTTCTGAAGCTGAAGTTTCTGAAGCTCTTCTGGAAGAATGAACACCGTCTTTCCGAAAGATATTCCTGTATTTGGTGATGTATGACTGTGTGAAAAAATCTCTTCAACTGGGTTAAGTAATAGCATATGATTCACATCATGCTCATGAAACCATTCAATAATCTGTGTTTCTCATTAATTCATCTTTTCCTTTTGATTTCCCACCTGTCTGTCGGTCAGGAAGTGACCACATCAGCCTGTTCGCACACCAACACATGATTGTTGCACCAAAGACAAATGCTTGGGCTCTTTGTCGCTCCATGCTGACATCACCGTCCAAGTCAAATTATTGGAGAGAAAAAAATAGCCAAAAACCATCCACAGCTGCTTTGCTCCCACATTAGCCCCGGCTGAGACAACAGGGTGTTCTATCATTGTCTGATGTCACTATAGACGAAGCCGCCGCATGAAACCACACATATCTGACAATCACGTCCAGTGTGCGGGTCTCAGAGGACCCAGTGGCACGGAGAACAGAGCGTCCCCTCTGTTCACCACTGACACTGGAGCCCTCACGCCTCTGCTGTCAGCCCACTGGCTGTCAACACTAGCCCTCTTTGAGCCACGCAGTCAGACACAGGACAGGACAGTGGGCAGGGTAATGTCTCTCTGTCTGTCTGACTCACTCACTCACACACACACACATATACACACACACACACACACACACACACACACACACACACACACACACACACACACACACACACATGCACACATGTGCTCCCGCTCCCACAAGCCTCAGAGATTGAACGTACACACCCAGGCCAGAGAATAGTTTTAGTGCTTGCAAATGCAGGGCCTTCCACTGTAACCAGTGATTATGGGAGCAGTTATGCCCTTCGGAGTTGCCATGAGCTTCTGAAAATAGACACCGCCAGCCACACGGTCTGGGCTGCTACTTTTAAAGAGAAATGATTTCTGCCCAGAGCGAACACTGACAAAATTGACATTAAATATAATGAATAAAATGATATAGAGTGTCATTTTATAAAGGCTGAATGAAAAAAAAAAAAGGCAGAGCACAAGTTACAAACACAGTCAACAGTTTACTTACTTCAATGCTTACTTTCAAGGCATGCAGCTCTTACCATTACTCTACTCTACAGAGTCCAGGCAACAGCTAGGTCCATGAGTCTGTCTGAAGTGTATTTATCCGTAGAGCAGTGTCCACATTATTGTTTATGTCTTGCTCCTAGCTTTCTCCATTCCCTCACTGAGTTCCTCTGCTATTTCCCTCCTCCCAACCCCTTCTCCTCTCTGAGAGCAGAGTTACAGAAGGGGAACCCGGCATCGGCACTGCCCTCTACAATGTGCCATTACGTCTCACTGAAGTACTTTTTTTTCCTTTTTTTTATGAACTTCCTTTCTCTTTTCTTTTTTTTGGCAGAAAAGCCCAATGAGTAAAGAAAATAAGCTCTATATTAAGAGAGGCATTGGTGTCAAAGTTCAGAACCGCCTCAGAGAGTCCCCGAGATGTATTCACTCCTACAAGATTTCCATTGATTGAAAGATCAGCTGGACCGCACCAGATGATCAGAGGAGGAGGCTGCAGACCAAACCCCTTCGCTGCAGTGAGTCTCCTGAGCTGTGTCGACTAGTAAAGCAGGTGTTAAGAGTCTAAACCAGGGAGGAAATACAACTTGGTGTAGGATGAGGAGATTTAAAAGACCTTGTGTCCTCCGGCTTCCTGCTCTGTACCATTGGTGCGACACACATTGTGTATTTCCACACTGGAAACCTGTTGAATAACTTAGGTTACTTAAGTTTCTGATAATATGACTAAGCACGGTGGATTATAATGTGTCCACTGAGCTTGATACATCAATGAGGATGAGATAGAGAAGTGTATGTTCCACAGGAAGTGAGCAAACCCATGCGAGCCATCTCTTCAGGCGTCCCACAGGAACGATTTGGCCCACGCAGACACACAGAGAGAGAGAGAGAGAGAGAGAGAGAGAGAGAGAGAGAGAGAGAGAGAGAGAGAGAGAGAGAGAGAGAGTGGGAGAAAGACTCCACTATTGATCTCTCAAGGCTTTTCCCATGTTCAGGGGCCAGAGAGGAGCTGGAGGAAATGAAGCAGATGATGAGTCACTGAGGAAAATAAAAAAACAAACAAACAGAGGCAGCTAAGTAACCAGATGGACTTGAAGTCTGCAGAGAAGGTTGATGTTGTCAGTGATGATGTGGAAGTTACAGAGGGGGTGAAAAGTTGCTCAAAGTCCTTTTAAATAGTGATTTCTAGATTAGACTCTACAGTGAAATGATATGAAATTGAGTGTCCACACCAATATCTAGTCTTAGTCAAAGGCTTATAATTATGGAAATTTTACAATTATTCTGTTGTGCCACATTGTTTTTTATTAATTGGAGCACATGCATTAACACAACGTTAAAGTTTTAAATATAAGAATTGTTGCATTATCAAAAAATATTGTGATTTCTAAGATTTTTAGTTGGTGGGAAACTACTACTGAATTTATTCTTGGAGTGAGATTCCTTGTAGGTTTTAACAAAAAGGTGACACATTCTTTCAATCAGCTAAACCTATTCATTTTATTTTGCATTGGACTTTAACCACATAGGTCTGGACCAGATGGACTAATAATGCTGTGATTCCTACAGCCAACTGACGTAACTTTACACAACACTATTTTCCCTACATGGTCTTGATTGTAAGCCTGTATTGACGAGCGATGCCTCAGCATTTTAACAGGTTATGAGTCAAGTGGAGGCTTGGTGCTAAATGTTTGAGCAGGATGCAGTCAAAGCTGTAGAAGCAGCTCACAATCCATGAAGCTGAAGAATGTGTGGAAGTCTGTTGAGAAACACCTTTCACTTTCCTTCTCGCATTAATTTAGATTACAAGGAATTCTTTGCCTTCCTCTCAGCAGTGCACAAAAGATTGACAGGCCAAAACATGAGCTTTGCCCTAACTTTAAGATGGAGTTAACCATTTAAGTGGTGGAGCTAGTTGTGGCATGCTGCATGTGAGACTCACCATGTTTCATGTAATAAAAGACTGATGGGTTGTAGTGTTGTGTATACCGATCAACCTCATCTACAGCAAAGAACCAGATATAGTAGCAGGACAATGGGACATAGAGAAAAAAATGATGTCCTGATTTGCAGCCAAATATTAAATATGTATCCACATGAATGCCATTTGAATCTCCCGATCACATCCAAATATTTTGCAACAATCACCACAAAACACAGAAAGTACCAACTCACATCATGTGCCAAGTGCTACTATAATAAGGCACGATGTTATATATATATATATATATATATATATATATATATATATATATATATATATATATATATATATATACATACATACATACATACATATATATATATATATATACACATACATACATATATATATATAACATACATACATACATACATACATACATACATACATACATACATACATATACATATACATATACATACATACACTGATGTTCCCAAAACTTTTCCTTAGGGTCTCCTATCAAACTGATATATTATATATTTGTCAGCTCACCAAGACAATGTACAAAAGAATAGTAAAGTACATATCTACATGCAAACAAGTTGTAATCAGAAAGTAAATGCAGAAATGTGTCTCATTAGAAGGTTTTCGGCACTTAAAGTTGAGAAGAGAATATACTCACTCAGGCACTTCTGCACCTCAAACTCCTGAAGGGGAAATACTTCATCGGCCTGTAATTCCACCAAAGTATATTACTGGATGCCTGAGCCCCAAAGGCAGCCGGATCTCACACACACGCACAAAAAAGTGTCCATTCACAGAGAAAGCTGGGTTGGGCCCTAAAACCCACTCTCTTTGTGAAATCAGATGACTTCCACCTGCTCTGGTTGCTCTGTACTGTTAAAAAAGACAACAAAGATGATAATGAAAGTATGTAAACTCTGTCACGCACAGTGTACAATGACTGAGCGATAACTGGGTCATATTAGGCTGAAAACCCTGAGCGTGAACTGCCACAATAGCCCCATTATCTCTTACTCTCTCCCACTTACTCTGTCTCTCATTGCAGCACGCACACACACACACACACACACACGCAAAAATGTTTGTTTCTCATTACAAGAGTGGGTCAGGAACATCATCTTGTCTGTGGGCTGCTGATTCAATCCTAGTTTAATAACTCTCTTCATGAGGAAAAAGTCTCCTAGTTCTCTCCTGGAGGATTCAAATACGCTGCAAGTAACTGAGTATGGTGAAAGTTTTAAAGTGAAACATTCAGTGCGTCCACATACGTCTTTCCACCGGGTCCTCCCCTCTTTCCGGCCCTTTTTCTCTTCCCACTTATCATTCCTTTTCCCCATTCATTTCAATCTGACATTGCTGTGTGGTTCCCACCGGTTTGATCTCTAGACTTTCTCAGTGAAACTCTGTGAACACCTCGTGAAAACTTTCCCTTTATTATCCCTTATCTGGCTTTAAGTAATATATGTTTTTCTTTAAACTCCTGTGGGATTTAATTGCTTTTGTTTCCTTTATGAGAGAGAGACAGACATTTCACAGACATACTTTCTCTCAAGTCAACAGTTTCTGTGACTTCAAATGTGTACAATTACATAAATACCCTTCAACCTCAGAAAATGAAGAGGTAAACCAAGAAAAACGGAGTATCACTGTGTTTGCTTTGCTTTGTCACAAACAGCTGAGAAGAGTTGGTAAATTTAGAGTCTTTGACCGAGTGCCAGTCAGGAAATTATAGTTTGTCACAGCCAATGGACATTCAAGTTTTTTTCCTTTCATGCTGGAATTTTTAGCTCAGCTGCCGGTGTTGGACACGTTGTCAAGGCCCGAGTAATTGGTTCAGCCTGTCCTAGGCTCAGTTCAACCTTGGTGCGTCATGCAGTTTTTGCCACTAATAAAACAGCCGAAGCAGACAGAAATATCTGCAGGCTCTCCCCTTGTGGAAAGGTTATGAGTGATTGTAGCTGCATATGTCAAAGACGTAATGAGAAAACAAGTAATCCTCACCAAAGATGGCATGAAAATAACTGTCTCTTATGAATTTTACTCATAGAATTATTAAGTATGACTGTTGAAAGAACTTATGGATCCTCAAGATGTTTTTTCATATATTTTACTATTTTAACATCACTGGTAAAGACTTTGCATCTTTCATTCCCATCAGGAAAATGTCCATTATTCTATTAATATGGTGAGGGTTCGTGTATTGAATATCTGTAGGGACCTTACGTGCAGAGAGCTGTCTTCAATTATTATTAAATGGAAACACACGTCACACATAATCCAGATTTTTAGGCATGAAACAATTGACCCCTGGTGGCAAAGTCAGGGAAGTGCACCATGATTGTTATGACGTTATGATTGTGCACTGATCCAGTGGGCCCAAAACCTTACTTGGATCCTCACAAGGATCTTGTGTAGTTAGACCACATCACTTTTAAACGACACACAATTTGTTAACCTAAATCTTTCCATACACATTAATTCTTCACAATGAGTTAATGTTGTTGAAATGAAGTGCAACAAATGGTGACATCTGCCAATCTTACTCTTGAGAATGATATACTGGGACTTTATATGAATGCTTCTATAACCGTTGTCTAATGTAAATAAACTTGACCACCAAATTGTAAATACTGATCTGGATGGAGTTTAAAATGCATGCATGGCAGATTAAATTGAATCACAACAGTATGCCTGCTCCACTAGATCGATGTCACTGTGCCCTTGTTTGTAAAGTAGACTAGCTGCAGTTGTTTCTTCATGTGCAACACGGAAACACCTGGAGCTCGATCAGGAAGAGCCGTTACTGTATCATGTATGCTTTAACCACACTGATGCACAAACACCAGTCAGGAGACGTTAACCTTAAGACAACCGTTTTAACTAATACAATTCCAGTGTTTCAAACCAACTTAAAAAATGGGTTTATACATGAACTCATCCGTGCAGTCAGCTGCTTACTACAGTGCTAATGTACCAACTGTGCTGCAAGGAATATTGCCTTCTTTTTTAAAACTATGTTCTGGTTATATATTTTCTTTTGGTGTCATCTTAGTCCTTCTGGAGACTGTAGTTTGTGGTGTTGCCCAGGTTTGGTTCAGCTGGGAGGAACAAATCACTGGGCCACAGTCTCCAGAAGGACCATTACCAGTTTCAAGATGAAATCCATCTAAACGGCTTAATTTGTTTGACTATATTGGGTTTCTTATACGAGGTGCATTTAATAAATTAGACAGTTCAAGAATCAGTGGTCGTTAGACCAGTATGTCACATCCGGTTCACGAAACCTGCAGCGTAAACTAGCCATACTCGTAGACCTACAAAGGCCTGCTGAATGAACAAAACTCGTGCAGACCAACTAAATCTACAACACTCAAATACTCACATGAAACATGAAAGGAAGCTCTCGTGGCCTATTGTGATCTGGTCTCTGCTGAAACGGTCGACAGGATTAATTTACCTGATACTGACGACCACAACTTTCTCAAGACTAGCATGTAGCTACGGCTAGCCCAACTGATTTAACAAATGGTGCAGACTACTTTAGTCAAACATGAGTTTATTAAGCACAACTTTCTCAAGACTAGCATGCAGCTGCTTTTAGCCCCAAAATGGTGCGGACCACTTTTGTAAAACATGCGTTTATTAAGCACAACTTTCTCAAGGCTAGCATGTAGCTTCAGTTAGCCCAACCAATTGTGCGGATCACTTTAGTAAACCAAGAGTTTATTAAATTAAAATAAAGCGAGTGACAAACAATACAGGAAAAGTTGCTCTTTCGGTGAAGATTGGGTGGCCCTTAAAAGGGCCGTTGGGTTGAAAATGTTACGGGCCAGCGAGCTAATACTCCTGCGACTGAGAGGAGGCCTTCTTTCCCGCCTTGCCGGTGCTCGGGGCGGACTGGCCGGTCTTCTTGGGCAACAGGACGGCCTGGATGTTGGGCAGCACGCCGCCCTGGGCAATGGTCACACCGCCGAGCAGTTTGTTCAGCTCCTCGTCGTTGCGTACGGCCAGCTGCAGGTGACGAGGGATGATGCGGCTCTTCTTGTTGTCTCTGGCGGCGTTTCCTGCCAACTCCAGGATCTCGGCGGTGAGATACTCCAGGACGGCGGCCAGGTACACAGGGGCTCCGGCGCCGACTCGCTGGGCGTAGTTACCCTTGCGGAGATGACGGTGGACACGGCCCACGGGGAACTGCAGGCCGGCGCGTGTGCTGCGGGTCTTGGCCTTAGCGCGGGTCTTGCCCCCAGTTTTGCCTCTACCAGACATTTTCGGTTGTCGAGTTTATCTCCCAAAACAAAACGCTGCAATTGAAGGAAGGAACAGATGAGACTCGTCGTCGCCCACCTGAATATAAACCCTTAGATTTGTCCCGCCCTAAGACGTGATTGGCTCTTGGCGTGAACATAGTTAGCCCAGATGAGGACCGGAAGTCAATGCCTATTGGTGTATCGGTTCTTGTTCTAACCAATCACGAAGGGTCCAAAGGAAGGGACGAATGCAATTGGCTGTTGTTTTCTGTGAAGGGGCGGACATTTAAGACCAATCGAGTATCTTCCCTCCTGCTTGAAGTGTTTTGGCGCTTAATGCAGTAAAAGTAAAAGTAAGACAAATCTAAGTTAAAACATTGAATCTGAAACTAAAATATTGGTTGTAAATTATCAGATCATTTCAACACGTGGTATATCTTCTGAATATAGATTGCCTGTGAGAATAAGGAAACCATTGAAAGAGCCTTTGAAACTCATACACTCCTGAACAGATATAAACTTAACAGCAGGCCAGTTGTGTGAGGTTATTTATCTGTCTTTCATAAAAGTGTGCATAAGTAACATCCTCTATACAGGAACAAGGTCTTGAGATTAAAAAAAAGGTGTGTTACCTCTGAAAAAAATAATAAAATAGTCAGAAGTAATCTACTGATGCTCCAAAAATAATTTATTTGCAATAAATTAAACATTTAAATTATAACAACAGATGATTCAAGATATATTTTTTTCATACATAACTTAACATGAGCAGGAGTCACCTCTGTGATCCTTTAGGTTGGGCTATAATTTTATTAATGAAAATAACCCTGGAAACGTTATCAAAGTTCTTCAGTTTTGTACTGTTTTTAAGTCCCATAGTCGGTGGAGTCGGTTAAAATATGTGTAGATTTTCTCTGACAAAACTTAAAAACGTATGTGCATTTTTACCTCCTGGTTCTGTTCGCTTTTGGTATAGTGGGGTTCCTCATATCTTAAATTGCTAGTTGTAGTTTCATTTCTAGCCCTGAGTATATCAACTCCAACCAGTTCCATGTCGTAAACTTTGACCATTGTTTGCCCACAATGCCTCAGCATCAGAGCATCTCTGAAACCTTTCCAGACACCGCAACGTTCCATTTTTACAATTTAAACTGCAGAGCTGTTGCAATATTTTCACTCATGCGAGACCTACATTTATTTTAAAAGAAGTATGCCTTCTTATATACATTCTATGAGAAATGCATTATATTAATGCTCCTGAATATTTATACAGAATAGGTTTTGTTATGTTAAATTTATGATTATGAGCTGATCACAGTCACCATTTCCTGCAAACGATTTTGCCCGCTACCCATGCGAGGCATTTCGCACTATTTAATATGGTCTTGCTGCACAAAAATGGTTATTGCAATACTGAAATGTCCAGATGAGCATAAACTGAAGTCTCCATAATGTGCGGAGATAATGTGATAAACTTCATTATACAACAGGGGCCACAAGGAGAGCAAGACCTGTTTATTTTAATTTTATTTGTTTTTTTTACCGATAAAAAAGGTTTAAACTTATTGCCTGACTTGAAGAGCCTGCGAGAGATCATGGCTGGTTGAAGTTTCAAAAGCAAACTGAAATGCATTATGATATTCCACAGAAAGTACCTTTTATAAAAAAAAAAATACGATAAATATATTAACTTTTCTTCTTCTTATACAAGATACAACAGTGAACAAAATTCTAAAACCAATACATTAGCAATTATGAATGGACTGCTAGATTAAGATAGATTGCTGTCAACTTACTTAACTATGTGTTTAAAATTACATTTGCATGAAAAAAAGCACACAGCAATGTCTCTATTTTACAGTGTAATGCAACTATGATGACTTGTTTTTTGGGGGGTAAAATAAAGAGCACTCGTTTCATGAGAACCACATAATCATAAATTAACGTTATACAACCGAGGAATTTTACATGTGCCATTTTAAAAACAGTCCAAAGTGTAACCAATAGTATTATGCTGGCATCTTATGACAGTATAATACTATCTTATGATGTAAATTGTTTAAGAGCAATTCCACCATCTGTCACAATCAAACACTCTCACTATAGTTTGTGATCAAACAGGGCCAAAGACATTTCATTGTGATTATAACCTTCTCATCAAGCAGCAGATTTCTCCTAGAAAGAAATCATAATCATATTTTAGTGATGTGATTAAAAATGACTTCTCTCCTGAAGGTGCAGTCATTTCTCTCCAGAGTAAAGCCCTCCCAGAGGTATTCACCTTTTTAAAATGTAGAGGTGAAACCCCACCTGAGGTGTTCAGCCTTTCAAAGACTGGACTCTTGTAAGGTTTTAGCTGTTCTTCTGACAGTAATAACGGAGGCCTTAAAACAACGCTTTAAGTCAGGATGGCCCTTGTCCAACCCGAACAAGGAAAATCAGTTATCCAGTGAGCTCGCTCCTCCATTGGTAGCTTTGTCTTTCGATTTGCCTGATGATCGGAAAGAGAAGCGTTTGATGAGACGCCGGGAGAAGCTGCCAGACTTTTTACGGCTGATGTTAGTGGCAGCAGCAAAGTTATTGCCCATGTTGGAGATGTCTTCATGGGATTGGCTGAGGCAGGACTCCTTCTCTCGATGTCTTCTGCGAAACAACAGCTTCGTCCCACTCTGTAGGAAGCCCACTAGAGAAAGCACAGGGAATACGTCACTGTATTTAAGTGTTAATCCATAACTACAGTATTGGGGCCTTGTTGAAAATCACTAACCAATCACTCAAGTACTACTTTTATGAATAGATTCACTGATTTCATGAGATAGCTTTCTTATCAAGTTGATATTCAAATATAATTTGGCACTGATCCATTGAAAACCACTTTGCTCTGGTTGCTTGCTTGCTGCAGCATGATCTCTAGAGGGCAGTAGAGTCTCTAATGTTAGATAACCCAAAAATCCATTAATGCATCGTGCTAAGTTTTGATGTGATGTAAGGCTTCAAAAGATTTGTTTACATGTGAAATATACTATTTATTTTCATGAAATAATAGTGAGCTTTGACAATAAAAAACTTATTTTACATGGAAAAAAGGTATCAAAATCCATTCTTTGAGCAAATTGGCAACATACAATCAAACAATCTGCAAAAACAATATTTGAATCGCTGAATATTGTGTTTGCACTTACCATCAGAAATTAATGATCTATGTTAGTGGAAACTAAATCTCTGAAACTATGACGACTGTGTTACCTTTATGGTCCTTGAGGCTGCGGGTTTCCAAGGCGCCAGTGGAACCGGTATCTGATTCCACATCGTCCACCGAGGGACGCTCCGACACGTCGGAGGGTGTGGTTTCATCTGGGTCCTGATGATGCCCCGCTCCGTAGTGGTTGCCATGCATGGCTGCGTCCATTGCTGCAGCATAGCCGCTCGATAATGCACAGTCATCTTCTGAGAGTGGAACCTGCTGAGTATTAGGATATTGAATCAAGTTATTTCCTTCAAAAAATGGGAGTGAGTAACTACTTATTGGAATTGCACCCGAAACAGAAAACCACTTATAACATGGAACATTCCTACAACTTTCATGACACTGGAACCAGTTAATTTTTGGAAAATTTTTAGTGGAGCTTCTTGCACTGCATACATTTCTACAGTTTTTAATTGTCTTTAAATGTGGAACAGTGGGGGCTGTGACTGTGGATTTAATTTAGAACAAACTATTTTTTCCCAGCTGCATGTCATTGTATTTTACATCACCTAAAGGTGAAATTCTGAGCATTAATATAGCAGCAAACACCTATTTCCAGTGCAAATATATAGTGGAGTAATGTCTAATTGAGCAGAGAAGGACGTTGCTGTCCTTCTGTGTGTGCTGTTATCTCTGTGCTTTGATTACAAAGGCAGGCTCGTGGATATTTGAGTGCGTGCGAGTGTAACTGTAACTTATCTATGAAACCATCTTTAGTTAGGTGCTTAGAAATTATATATATATATATATATATATATATATATATATATATATATATATATATATATATATATATATATATATATATATAGCAGTGACTAATATTTTCAACCTGCATGTCCTACCATGTGTTGTGATTTGGGACTGTTTTCATAACGTTTCCTCAACATAGCATAATAATCTTGACTATAAACAGTTTGATTGTTAATATGATCCTGAACATATCTTAACCATTTCAAGTTATCTGTTTTAGGGAGCGCGACTAGATAGCCCAGCAGCTAATTCTAAGCTGAAGAAAAATAGAAGAATATTAAAATAATTTTCTAGAACAACACAAGATTTCTCTCATTTTCCAAGTGTTGACCCTCCCTGAAAAATTGGCTAACTGTTTTTCAGGGTTTTCCATGACTCGTGGTAACCCTGTCATGGTAGCTACTCACTGCGGTTAACAGTAAACACTGTTAGCATTGACAGCACTGGAGCTGTTGTTTGCATTGTTAGCACCGTTAGCTGTGAGCTGCATGTTGAGATGTGTTTGGAGACAAAAATTATGATCTGATTTCCATATCGAGCATCTTTTTAAAAGTATGTTTTGTCAACTTTGTTCATGGCTTTTGTACAGTTTTGTAAATCATCAAAAAACAAAACAAAGTTGAAATATTGTTTTCATTTACAAAAATAGCTTTGCAGGTAACCATCATGCACAATCTCACAAAATAAGTACATTGTACTGTCCGTCGAAATGAATGGCGATGGCACAAATTCAACAATCCAGTACATTTGACACAGTTTAAATTCCCTGACCTTTGACACGCCCGAGATGATCAGCGTGCTCCTCTTTGTTGGCGTCTTCCGTGCTACTTTGGAGGCGGACTCCGTCAGCTGCCGAATGGCCGTCTCTGCAACAGGATCCAGGCCATTAGAGAGGCGGCTGCTCTCTGAGCAACAAAAAACATGTAAATGAGCACTATATAAGTAAACTGCGACGTATAAAAAGGTGAACATTATTGAACATATTTTTTATTGCAGTGCAAGTCTATTGGAAGATGTATGGTTTATCATAAATATACACAAAAAACACACATCAGTGTATTGTATAAAACAAATGAAATCCTATATGTAGTTATATCTGTTAAACATTACCTGTGTGTGTGTGTGTGTGTGTGTGTGTGTGTGTGTGTGTAATACTGTTTTGATCTTTGGTTTGTACAAGCAAGTTCTTTCTAAACCTGTTGTAAAACTAAATTAAGTTTTTTGAACAGGAGCTTCTACACCAAAAGTGCATGATGTATACTGAAAATTGCATTCCTCTTATCTTGTGTTACAACGCAGCTTGCTGCTTATCCTACTTTGCATTTGTTATGTAAAACAACATCTGGCCTTTCAGTCTACAACTCACTGCTGAGGTTGGGGCTGGTGCTGCTTCTACCATCTGACAGGATCGTGGGTTTCTTCTCAGTCACCTCCACTTTGGACGGCGAACGCAAAGGGGAATCACCTAAAAGGCACCACAAATATGTAATGTTATTGCTAGTATCATCACAACATTCTTTCATATCTTCTTGTACACCTTCCCTGGCGCAATGTACGTAATACTTTACTCTGCATCTACCTGGACTGCGGTCCAGTTTTAGTCGAGATTGGACAGTCGTGACAGTGGTGACGATGGTTCCATCTGGCATGATGGTTCGGTCCACATCGACTTTCTTGGTGGGGGTGAGTGAGGAACGAAGTGGCAAAGCACGGTGGACGCTGCGGGGCTCCTCTGTTTCCACATACAGCAGCTGGAGGATTACGAATAATCTTCAATTAGCTAATACAGCGTGAAGTGGGGGTGGGCACTCTATTAATGAGGTGGGCATTGAAACTGACATCTGGACTCGCAGGGCACATTTAAGATGACTTATCAGTGAAGGCACAACAGGTTGCATGAGCGGTACAGGAAAACAGTTCGTGTACCAATATGAAATGTTAGCCTGCAGAGATAAAGCAATATGTAGATCGCAAGAAGTGGAGAAAAAAAGGACAAGTTGGCAGGTGAAAAGGTCCGAAGAGATTTGAGACAGCAATCAAAGGCATGACAATGGACTATGTATCATCTGTTACACAACAGTGTCCCTCCTTTTGTGGTGAATCTTTGTTTCAGTCCAGCTTGCTTGATGTTAGATAATAACATGTGATGTAACTGTACACTTCAAAGCATGAGAATGGCTTTGAAAGAGCTTTTCATTATTTTCACAGAAATGAGCTGCATCTTGTTTCTTACCTCTGCTGTGACGGTAGCGTTGGGTGCCAGGCCGTGGCCGGGGCTTACTGACAGTGTATGGTTTCCAGTGGGAACTTTGCACCGGAGATCCAACGCAATGCAGGCGTGGCCGGGCAGGAATTCTATCCAGTTATAAAACAAAAGGAAAGCCGTTCCTTCTCTGTAGTTGTCAGGCCATAATTAAAGCATCTCCTGACATTATATACATTAGAAAACGCTAACTCTTACAGTGAACCTGCCAACAGTGCATTTTAAGCATGGAGATCTTGCTAAGCAGTCTGAACATTCCTGCTGATCAGGTTCTTGAGATGCAGCCAATACAAAATTACTATCGTGCAATGCCTTACGTTCCCTTTTTCCGTTGCGCTCCAGAAGTCTTATTCTCAGCTCTTTGGTCTCTTGGCCCAGCTCCCTTCAACACAAAGGAAACACATGTGTTAGAATTCAAGTAGAGCCCCACAATGCAAACAGGTGGAGCAGAGTTTTCCTGAAAACTTAAAATCTTAAATAATGTTCCATAATATTAATATGTCTGCTTATATAAGCATCAGTCAAATGATTTATTTAATGTATGAATAAAGCAAATCTGCTTCATCATCGGTGGGTGTGGTTGATCAGATTTGATAGGCAGTGACAGTAACAACCGATCAACTGTCATAAGATTCTTGTTAAAATGTTGCTGAATCCTGATTGATGCACACAATAAGACATCACCTACTTCAAATCAGCGAAAAGAGCAGAGGAATAAAGAAACAAAAACATAAATCTCTCACGTGACATAACTAAAACTGTTCTGGCTGATTGAGAGAATACATTTTCTGGGCCTTTAACGTTGGTATGGATGTACACACTCATGACTCATTAACTGCAGTTAGCCGTCATGGCTGCCATCTTACAGAGTCATTTCTTCACTCCATTCCAGTGGGACGTTGGGGTTGCTGGGCACAGACAGGAAGCATGTTGACCTCTCTGTGGAGGGTTGGTCCAGGCTCAGGACACAGCACAGCTCCCCTGATCTAGACCACTGACCTGCATACAGAAAGCCAGACAGTGAGACTTCGGCTATCTGCAGGAAGCCGGGCGGAAATGATCTGACGCTGGGGGAAAATGTCTGACCTTTACTTAAGGTCGCCTTGAGCTGCCGAAGCATTAGTCGTTTCACCAGGACATTCTGGGATACAGAGTTCAATCTCACTGAGAGATGGTCCACGGGAGCCTGGGAAAAAGCAGGAAAAGAGTGCAGAGTACATGTTATGATTCAGTATCAAGTCATAGCAATGTATTTATTACAGAAAAAGAAGATCCTTGTTATTTTCTCTTATTGCTGCGAACGAAGCACTAAAAATGTTTTTTTCACCAGAGGACTGGGTGCACAAGTCTTGAGGTTGAGGACCATGGCCGGCTGAGTGCTGAACAGAGTATCCTCTATCAGTCCCTTAATCATGTCTAGGTCTGCCGCTCCCTCAGTGACCTGAGATGAAAAGGAAGCACATGGCTCGTCAACAAACTCAACTATAGACAATTCTGGGGCTTTTATTACATTTGAATGCCTGATATTATCTTACTTCATCATAAATAATAACATGCAAGATTATTAATGATAATAAACTACAAATATAATAATCAGTGGTCAGGGTGTGCCTGACAACTGCCTTCAGTAGTAGTGACATTTATTCTGCTTAATATATGTTTTTATGTTACTTTACTGGTGGAAAAGCATTTTGAATGTATGCAACCAAGTTTGTAAACTGTAAGCAGGTTGAGAAAAGAGGCCTCTGAAGCCTACATGAGACGGACATATCATATTAGTGGTATCAGTATCTGATATTCTCACTTGTCTCTGCAGCTTGCATGGAGACACGCTCAAAGTTAATGATGGCTGCTTGGAAAGAGTCCAGGACATCAGCAGACCCTGATCCTCCACCTCCTCCAGACACACCACCACCTGACGGAGACAGACAGCAGGTTAACTGGCATGCTTTTACGATAGATTATAAGAGTATTATATTAAATTATGTAGCATTTTCTCATTAATATATAATCAACACACTATTTAATTTTAGATGATTTAGTAAAACAAGATTGGCAGTCTCTCCTAGCTTATAATTAAACAACAGGTAACATTTGTTAGCAGGGAACAAGCAGAAAACGTTTTATTCCCAAAAATAAAAATTTCTCATAAAGGTACTGATAGTGGAAGGAGTGACGCACAGTCTGAAAATCACAATCGTACTCTCAAAGTAAAATCAGACAAGTTTTTGGCTTTAAGTTATCACTATGAAGTGAATATTGATTGCACAACGTCAAGGCTGAATAATAACATAAACCTCACTTTCACTGTCTTTTTCTGTCTACGACCATTTCCCCGGGAAAATAAACGTTTCATTTACAGTCATGGAAAACTAAATGCAGTGTGTCCTGTGCAGTATTGCCAAATCTTTTCCAAAAGAGCTATAAGTCGGCAGATGACGTTGTACGCTCATTTGCATAATACCGACGTCACGGTGCATTAATTTGCATAAAGATTAGCGGTTGTTGTCTGCTGCAGCGGCAGTGCAAGAGGAGAAGGAGAGACTCTGTTGGCAGAACTAGTCACTGTGTTTACTCTAAGCAGCAATGGGAATGAGTTACAATGTCATATATCTGAAAATATGATGTGTCTTTTCCTTTGTGGTCTGAACAAATAATTAAATGTTTTGCTTGTAGTAGCCTCTGAAGAAGAAGGCAAAGCAACCCATTTGCTCTCCAAAACAGAAAGCAACAGGATTAAAGGGAAATGGGTTTTTAGTTGTATTAAATACTTGCACTACTAAAATAAGAGAGGCTATTGATGGTCAGAAATAGTCAAATATACAAAGACTCTTTATTTAATGACCATGACAGTGATGGCGGGATTACACATGATTTTTTTCACATTTGAATAACAATGCAAATGATGTTCTGAGATTTTCATTTGTTTTAGAGGCCAGCCCTCAAATGTGCAAATTGCAAAAAACAATGTGGTATGCTTTGGTACCTCCGCCACCATTGGTGCTATAGTGATCTGATAGGTCTCCATAGAAATGGCAGCTGGTGACTGTTGAGTGACCGTCACAGGAAACGTCACTGTGTCCACCCAACATTTACAGTGTAAAACCTGTAAAACAACAAGCAGCTGTGTAAGGAAAATACAGAAATGACGAAGAAACATCCATGTTTTGACACCGACGTTTTGATTTTTGTCATGCATGGCCCCAATTAGAATATATTGTGTGACTGGCTAAATAAGTGAATTAGTTACAGCCGCAATTACCAGACGCTACCAAGATTACGTACCATCCGGTGTGCCGATTGGTCAGTGCAGGTCACACTATCTATTGCAGAGGCAGCAGTTATCTGGAGACTGCTGTCAAACGTGATCTGGATGGAACTCTGGAAAAGACAGAGGAAGAGAACAAGTGTCCTAAATCTTACATAAGAGAAAGAAGAGTGACACTCAGAAAAGACTCTGTGCTGCAGTGACAAGGCCTTTAATGTATCTGGTAAGCAGTTAGTCACCACCCTTATGAATCTTTACTCAATTAGTATGCAAATAATTTAACTGCTGCATTTCATGAATTTGAAGCACGTTTGGAATCAGTAGAACTCGGTAATTCATTGATCTTTGCTCAGAGTGATTGAACTCACATCACCTGATCCACATGCTGATCACACAATGCTTCCGTTTCCCTCCCACAGCAACCTCACGAGCTTGGCATGAAACTGATTATTTCCTCGTGCCGGTGGTTCAGAGTGTGTGATAATGTGAAGTCTCATGCGGAAAATGTACGTGAATGAATAAAAGGACTCTTTAAGGTGCTATAATGTGTACATGCCAACAGATATGAGGCTATTGTATCTACCATGCATGGCAAAACAGAACTGTGGTTAAAGTCTAGGAAGCTCTGTAGATATGTGCACTCAGATGAACAGTGCCTGAAGACACTGGCAAACAAAATGACAACATATGTTTGACCAAAGGGTGGCAAGTAGTATATTCAAGTTAATATGAGCTTCTGCCATCATGCATAAATAATTGTAGATTCCCCCTCTTGATCAGCCTGCTTTAGCCCCTCAACAGTGTCAATTAAGAAGACTGCATCAGTCAATGCTTAGTCATGCTCACAGCAAGACATCTTTCACTGTTGGATTTAGTAGACACCCCCAAACAAAAAGAATTAGTATCTCAGTTGTGAGAAAAGAGTCACCAGTACCACTGGCCTATTATCACTAGGTGTGTGTGTGTGTGTGTGTGTGTGTGTGTGTGTGTGTGTGTGTGTGTGTGTGTGTGTGTGCATGTGTGTGTGTGCGTGTGTGTGTGTGTGTGCGAACTAGACGATCTGTTCCATTAGACGGCTTTGACTGGCCCGAGAGATGCATGTGAGAGAAAACAAATCCCCTATTGTCAGGGCATATGTTTCTCTAGGTCCAAGTCCAAATCTCCATCAAACACAGCAGTGGAGGCGGGGTAAAAGTGTGAGTATGATATAACAAAGTTTGTGGTGTGTGTGCGTGTGTGTGTCAGTGTTTCAGCAAGAAGGGCAGAAAGGGCAGGAAGCCAAATGCGATGCTGCAAGCTTACATTGGTTCCCTGAACCAGCGCTGCACCCACATGACTGAAGCGTACAACCGGCTGTGTTTACTTCGGTTGGCTGGAGCTTCTAAAACTGCTCAGTCACCCAACCGTTCATTACATCCAAAGTGCAGAACGAATATGATGGTGGTAAACCCATTAATCACATGATCCTGATTGTGAGTGGCTCACAGATCGACATTACGAAAGGTTTGTGCCTCTGGCATCTTTTCAATGAGGCAAATTGGAGTCAGTACAATGTTGTGAGCAAATACTCCTAAATGTCAGGGGGGGTTTCGGGACACTCACATTCCGCAATAATGAGCATGATGAGAGCAATATGGGGGGAGAGTGTGTGGGGTATGACCCCAGATTATATATAAATATGTAAATAATGTATATACACTGTTTATATACAGTTTATGACATGCACAAATGTCTGTTACCCTCATTTGGTACACACCCCTCTAGACCAACAGATGCTCCTCTGTGTTGCCCTGTTTTGCAATTTTCTAGCCTAAAACCTTTAAGTTTAAATCACAATTCATGACAAACCACAGTGCATTTACAACACACAGATGTGTGTGTTTTTTTATGTGAAACAAATGGGTAACTTTATTTATTTATTTTCAAATCACTCCAGGACACACAGCGGCACAGGCTCAGTCAAAATAATGTGTGCCTAAGAGAAGGTTGGGTCAGTTGTTGTTTCTACTAATATACTTTTAAAATCCCTTTCTGGCCTCAACTATAATCCAAGCATCTTACATTTGGGAGTTTATCAAAGTGGCAGTTTAGCATTATTAAGAATACATGCTTGGGAATTAGAATGGCAGCCATCACCTAGTTTTACTGTCTGTTCAGGAGCCTGAATTTAAATAATAATAATTAAATATGATTTACTAATTTGGTAAAGCCTTGCATATCAAACTGGTTTATGTTTTTGTATTCTTTAAAAGGGAGTTTACTTAGATATTCAGCCTCCATTGGCTTTTTAGGTAGCCATCTGGTGCTCTGTGGCGTTGTGCATCCTCCTGGCAGAGGCTACAGTGCTAATTTTGTAATGGAAAGGGTAGTGCTAGCAGCATAACCTCTAATTCGTCCTTGTGAAACACTACTGTTAGTGTGTGTGTGTGTGTGTGTGTGTGTGTGTGTGTGTGTGTGTGTGTGTGTAAGGTATTTCTGGAAAGAGACAGTTCCTGAGGACATCCATGGTGTCACTTCAGGTTTGTCAGAGTCCCCTCCCGGGTCCGCCTGGCTGAACGCCTCTGAAAAGCATGTGGGTCAACCCTCAAATACACCCCCCTTCGGCTTTTGTTGACCCTTATCTTCCTTTCCTGCTCAGTATTTCAGTACCGTGTATCACAGGTTCAGGCTCCAAAGGGGTACAAACTTCGTGGTGTCCGAAATAGCTATTTACAGTCAAACCGCTTACGTTCATGTTTTGCGATGTTAGCATGCTAACGTTCTCAACTGATTCGGGGAACATGGTAAACATCACCTGCTCCTCAATATCAGCATGTTAGCAGTGTCATTGTGAGCATGCTAACATAAGCATGTGAATTTCAATTGATTTTATATTTTAAATGTGCTATGAAGGCTTTTATAATGGTTTGAAATCTGTTAGTCTAACACTGCATTGTACAAAAAAAAATACCAAATGTAATCTGACAAAAGTACAATATGATACAATTATAATGAGATGGAACAAGACTGCAAGGACTTCTGTGTTAAGCATTTAGGATTTTTTTTAGATACAAAATAATATTACTGCAGAATAATGCATAAATTATGGCTCCACTTTAAATAGTCAAAGGAGCCACCTTCAATGTAGAGCGATGCCTGCAACAGAAAGATTGTAAAAATCTAAGGAAATGTTGTGTTGTTAAAATAGAACTCGCTGTGACTGACGTTAGTTTCTTGAACTGTCATTTGCAAATGAGTGCTTAACGTTCCCTGTTGTACTTGAGCATAATCACACAGCATTAATCATCTACCGGCAGCTCACAGTCAGAGAGGGAAGAAGTGAACTGTGGCCTTGAGATAATCACCAGGCTCTTTATAATTGCAGATCTTGAATGGGCAGGGAGCTTCCTTCCCTGCAAATGCACAATCGTATGCTCTATTAGTCCTCCTCTACCGCCCACTGAACCCGGTGACGATGGCTTGACATCCTCTGTCGGCTGCAAAAGCACACACTGATCTGCTGGTCTGAAGAGGCCAACCAGTTCAGTCCTTCAAGCCTCCTCCACGAAATAATCGGGCCGGAGACATCTGAATAGCTCCATATCAAGTCTGCTTGCCAAGGCAAGATTATATCCAGAGGCTTCCACAGTACTTCAGCAGAGACATCTTCTCTGAAACAACTGAGCCGTGAAACCAGCTGCATCATGGGTTTACAATCCAAAAAGTGCAGGAGGTGCTTTTTAATGCTGCTGAACAGATTTAGGTGTCTATAATCTTTCTGTTTAAATGGCTCATGTTTAAGTGGAACAACAATGTGCAAACCATGCTTGTTAACCCATGAACGCATACAGCTAAAGCAGAAATATGCTGAATTTGACTTTATAACGTTTTTACGGGTACACAAATACATCTACTGAACTATCGACTCCATGGAAACCATGTGTTTTTTTTGTTTATGAAGCATGTGGGCATCCTTCTATTAACATTGGGGGGAGGGGACGTCATATGTCTGCCAAATTGCGACAAAAGCCATCTCACCCACTCTGCTTTTAACCTTGGGGTAGCAATTGTCTCCTCTAATCTATGTCTTAAAAAAGGCATTTACCGTCTCCTCAGTCTGTACAAATTCATAATATTCCCTCGCGGGTATGAAAACACAACTATCTTGGCTAAATTTCTTCAAAGCAGAAGCTGAATGTGCCACTAACACCATGTCTTAACCCAAATGACGCTTTGACTTGTTTGCTGCTGTTTTCTACATTTATGTAACAACCCCCCAACCGTCCTGTCAGGATTCAGGCCCCCAAAGCATTTTTTAGTCTTGTTGCTGTTTTTGAAAACTGGAATTTGGGAGTCAGGGTCAGTTCTCCCGTCAGGACGGAGTTTCGTCATTCAGCTTTCTGACGATGCTCAATAACAACATGAGCTGTTCTGAAAGCTAGTAGCGTTCACACGTTAGTATCAGAGAGTTCCTGGCTTATGTTGCTCTGTGCTGTAGTGAGCAGAACATAGACAGGGACAGCCAAACCAGGCATTTAAAATGACAGTTATTCCAAACCACAGACATTCACCCACTGACACTTACGAAATCTTCATAACAAGATTGCTAGAAGATAGGTAACGCCCCATGAATACCAAATACCCACAGTAGAAGCGTTAACAACGAAAGCAAGAAACCTTCCTTTTTCTGACTGCTTCTGAAATATCCATCATGTTCATCCACATTGAACAGCTACACTCAAAGTGACTACAAAGCGATGCCATTCGGGTCATTCGGGCAGAAAACATAGATCCTGAAATTATTATAATTTTTCACAATGATCCCAAGAGATTGAAAAAATGACGTGTATATTTCTACAGATCATGGTGATTAAATACAATAAGATCCAGGAAGTCCAGTAGGAGTGTGACATCCTTCATTGCCTAGTCCTTTAGCCAGATGTCAGAAGTCCTACATCAGCAATGACTAACTATGAAAAGCCAGAGAGACCAAAAACATGGCTTTATTATTCAAAAGACATAAAATGCATATCTATGATGAGATAAATAAGATCACTCAATAATTCTCAGCAAGAAGGTGAATAGAAGTATTACCCAAAATACTTAACCTTTCATCACTTAATCCTTTTGTCAGAAAAGTTGCTGACTCATTTTCTCTCAATCAATCCAGCTCTACATATAATTATTTCATGAAAGGCACAGATGGTCTTTATTATTATTATTTTTTTCACAAGGTGTTGACTAAAAGCAGAAGGAGAACAAATTATTATCAGAAAATAAATCCACTCTAATGCTAGACCAGTCAGGTCTGCAGGGAAAATGGTTTTGCTGAAAGTTGTTTGATGCGTCAACTTTCCAGGCGGGCTGATTCAACTTTATTTGGATGAATTTCAACATAATTATTTAAAGGCCTCCGTCAACATCAATCTTAAAGGCTGCAGTAGTACTTAGGTTAATGCTATAAAGGATTTGCATGCTAATCCCTACATGATGATACTGAAGCCGTATCTTGGTGCTGTGTTCCTGCAGAGAAGCTCATGTTTTGGCTGATGTAGAAACATAATCAGGAAATGCAAGTTGGAGGAGAACGTGAGTCTTCGGGATTATATTTTGGGCCGGCTGCTCTCGTATCTTTTTTCAAGGTGGCATGGCAACCCGCCTGGCAGGTGCTTATTGTGTGTGAGAGGGTAAGAAGGTGATGTGACTCGCTTGTGACCACTTAATACTTGTAATATCTCCACAACCCCCCCGCCCAGGCTATTCCAGGCCATCTTCTTAGTGAGAAGGTGACACACAAGAACAACAAAACCAAGTTACACCTGTGTGTGTAAACAGCACAGACATAAGAACTTAGTATACTGGCTATTATAATGTTAATATATAATTGTTCAACTTAAATAATGAACGCCGGAGGCCAAACATGTGACCTTTAAGTTACAAGAAAAGGATAGTGTCTTCCATCACAAGGCCACACTGGCTGTTAGACGGACTCATGGAGGGATAACTATTCAACATGTTTGTGATTTGTTATCTCCATATCAAGTTCAAGGTTTCATTAACATCCTCACAAGTGATTTGCATATGGCCCAGACACATTTAGAATAACAGATTGCTGCACGCAGACACAATGACAAGCAAATATATTATTGTGATGAGTTGAAGCTATCGGGAAGCTTTCGCTCACACTCCTGGTTCACAAACCAAACACCACATGGACAGACAGACATCCAGTGCTTGTCTCTGTCTCCTTCCTTCACCACTGACGCATTTGATCAGTCTGGAGAATGATCTTAGTATAAATATGATATACTTCATCACTGCCGGGCAAAATCCTTATATCTACTGGGTTTTTTTAAGCATTCCAAGAGCCTGAAGGTCATACCGTCAACATAGATTAATCCCATAGAGGAACATGAAGGCATGTGGGCTCTTACGTACATAAATATCCATAGCAACCTTCCTTTTTGATAACACATCCAGTTCAAATGTTATTCTTAAGCCTTTCTTGTGTGCTTAATCGGGCAAACGGCTATTCAACTACTAATCATATCCCAAACAGAGGAGCTGTGCTATGAGCAACTAGCAACTAAGTTGTGTTGTAATTTATTTCTCACCTGGAAACCTCATTATTCTAACTCTCACTAAACACTTTAAAGTTCACCCAAGGTTCACTCCAGTAATGTGGAGCTTCTTGGTAACAGAGAGCACAGAAGGTCACAATGGATCAACTAATTAGGTCGTTGTAATATAACTTAGCTGGCACGCTCCAATTTATTGCCACATATCAAAGGGAAACAGTTCCAAAGAACCACAATGTCCCTCCCACTGACCTCTTATTACCAGCACAATAACACGTAGCAACACTTTGATAAGAACAGGGACAGCTGGATTAATGCTGCATACCACAACATATGTGGTATGCAGAGAAAATGCATGCAGAACCTCTGACTATGAAGGATTCACATGAAGAAGATGTTCGTGCTCTAGCTTTAGCAGCTTGTACAGTATATTAGAGCTGCGTATCCTCTCCTCTCTGACAGTGTTCCCTTCACACAAACACTTTAAAGGCAGAGTTTGGCATTTTGGGAAATTTTCCTTTTTCTCTCTTATGTTCAATTTGAAGCTAAAGCCAGCAGGTGGTTAGCTTAGCTTAGCAGAAAGACTGGCGGAAAAAAGGGAAACAGATAGCCCGGCTACTTGCAAAGGTTAAAAGAAATACGCCACCAGCACCTCTAAAGCAATTTCTTGAAATAGATTTACATTACTGAGCAGAGTGATTTTCACTGAAATCATAATCATGAAATTAAATATATCAATATACATAAACATCACAATACCCCAAATGTATACAAAATCCCAAGTCTAGGTATTACATTTAATTGTTATGTACTAAATCAGATAAAACACAAAACATATTATTAAAATCTAAATTGACAATTTGCTTTAAATCATTAATTGATGGCCACATGGTCACATGGTCACGTGGTCACATCATTATGATACACAACCAATGAATGTTGATAAATGATATTATGGCCCAAACATAACTAGTATTCTGATGTGAGGAACAATGGCATCATCTTTTGTGTTACTCCTGTCTGTTGTATATTCATTAGTGGAGTGAAAAAAAGACTGATTTGAGCAATATGGACATACTTCCAATCTAAGTGCTAAAACAAGCAGAGAGTATCTTTCCAAACAAGCAGTGACCTGTTAATTGCATCGTTAGGCTCTGCGCCTATACATTTTTTTCCAAATCAACGTAGAACACTGTCCCTGAATGAGTCTTTCTCCAAAAGTGTTCACTTGAACATCTGAACGAGGCTTTCAATCAGCCACGCTGAGGTGACCCATATGAATCCGAATCGAGTGCTGTTTGTTGTGCACGTTCGGTCCATGGATTGATCTGACCCCTTTTTAGCTCCCCGCCAACTCATCTTCAAAACAGAATTTCTGAGTGGGGGATTGTAGAGGATCCATCTCCTCTCTTGGTGCTCACAGCAAACACCTGACTGTCCTGACTGTATTAGACTTTGAGTCATGCAGATCAAAGAACTATTTGAAAGGAGAAAGACCTTTAGAAATGTGCTATAAGCCTCTAATATGTGCCAGACTAACATTTGTCTGTAGTACTCACCACACTGAATCCAATGTTGCTGTATAAAGCAGATACCAACTGCAGTTTTAACACAATTTGATTAACTTTAGGTTGTTAGTTGCAGGAAAGGTCAGCCAAAATAAGTATTCTGTCTTGAAGCAGCAACATAGATTTTGAATCTTCCCACTGAGATGAAATGCATCTATTTCCCCCAACAGGACAGGGTATCAGACTATTTTTATGAAGCGTGGGTGTTCACTCCGTGGCTACGCTGACTGGTCTTGCCTCTCAGCTCTTATGTGCATTGATTCAGAGCTGTTACGCAATGCTCGGCCCCCCCATCCTCTTACCGATTAGACACCACTCCGACACCTCCACCTCCCTGCCTACACACACTTCCAGCGCACATGGGCACTCCAACTGCATAGCCCTTGCTTAACTATTTATGCCCCTGCTTAGTGGAGTAACCTTAGGCGTGCTCCTTTACACACTGCCATTATGTTTATTCAGCTCTCATTTGCAATATCATTTGTGCTACATCTCCCCCCATTAATGGTTTAAAAATTACAACATACCCCGTGCCTGCATGCTTGCTCATTCAGAGCTTTGACCCAGGTCCTCTGCCAGTGCTCCCTGAAGGACTTGAAGGAGAACAGAGAGGTCAACACGCCTTTAACCCCGGCTTCTGGCTTGGGTCCTCCATCCCGACCCGAGCGGAGCTTCAGCAGGAATCCCCACACACCTTCAGCAAGGCTGTGGTGGGGCTGTGTGAGGGGAAGCGGCTGCCGGGCCGGTCCTCTGCCGTCCTGCTTGGCTGTCTTCCTGGATCTCCACAGACGCAGTACGGTCAGCAAGTATGGAACCAGCCATCCCAGCACAATGAGCAAGGAGGTGAGAAAGAGACCCACCAGACACAGCCAGCCCAACTCCAGCAGCTCCATCACCGCCTCCCGGAGCCTCTCATATCACCAGTTCCAGATGGAAATATCAGGACTGTCAATCAGAGCAGATCAGCTCCCTGTAGCCTGTGAGTGGCAGCAAAATATAGTCAGTCATTTTGATTCAAAGGGGAACGCTACTAACAAGTTATAACTGAGGAATAAACCAAAATACACAGGATGCACCGACATGGTGGCTATGACCGCTTTAACTTGGATCTGATTGGTTTTAGATCGCGTAAAAAAACATTTTTTAAAGATCACGTGTCTATGTTTACGAAGCAGAAGCCCGTGTACCATTACGTTGCGCATCTTAGATATCCGAGAATGAATCGTGCACTATCAAAGAGGACGATGCAGCGCTCGTTCGCGGACAAAACTCAAATAACAAACCGTGGCTCCCCAACAACCTACCGTTTAACTCAAACAGTCCGAGCTGCAGGCTGCAGGGAATCGAACGCAATGCATTGGTAACATGAGGCTGGCTTCATGGCGATATGCATCCAAATGTGTTTGTCCCATCTCCGAGGCATAAGCGATGTTGGGACTGGTGTCTTCTCTGCTGTCATGTATCGATTCAAAATGAAGCCCTCTGCTCTCTATAGATGCATGACAGATATCAGTGGGTTTCGATTCTCCGCCGGTTGTAGTACCTGCCTCTGTCACCTCTCTTCAATGATGATTTGACAAAGAGCAGCAGTGGCCCACAGGTGGCGCTGCAGAAGAGGACCGCAAAGGCAAAAGGGATGTGAAAGGCAGAGCCTTCAGAATAAAAGCAGAAAACGTTCAACTTCATTTTAAAATGTTTCTTCTTTTATTTTACGCATATATATATATATATATATATATATATATATATATATATATATATATATATATATATATATATATATATATATATATATATATAATATGAACTGGCTTCTGCATTACCACATTATGTATCACCACAATCAACAAATCATGTGTTGAATAAACCAAAATAATTCTTTCCAAAATAAAATGTACACCATGGCCATGTGATTATACTATTAGGACCCAAAAAAGTTAATCACTGCATTCCCATCTATCTGCCCAAGTGGAGCATCTTTTTTTAAATAATTGTACATTTAATACTACTTTATACTTCTCCTTTTTTACAAGACTATTCTCACTTGTTACGAAGATTATGCTTTTACATAGGCTTACATCCATCTTCAATAACTTTATGATATTTACACATGAATGTTTCATCGGCATCAATAAGTATAAATCAATAATATATTATAAAATAATCTATTATAACTTTGAGTATTGGGCCTTTTTTGCAAAGTACATTTTGAATGCAATGGTTGTTTTGTAATGGAGTAGTTTTAAGTTATGAATCTGAATACTTATTCTATCAGTAATCTATACTGGTCTATCGATGGCAGGAGATGTCACTTCCGTGTCAACACGCCAGTAACCGGAAGCTGTTAAAACTAAAGGTTTGTTGACATGTATGTCAAATGAGAAATAACTAAGTGCGTCCTAAAAACAGCGCAAATACAATGATATTTTATCAAGAAAAAATTAACAAATTGTATGTATTTATTAAAAAAGATTAATGTGCTGCAACCAGTGTGACGTATTAAATTATATTTTATTTTGAAGACATCAGCCGGAAGTTCTACCTCTCTGTATCACAAGGGATATGGTTAAACAGACGTGGAGTTCAGACAACCAGGCACAGGAGATATTAGCAGCAATAACACGTAATGCAATATGGCATGGATTACCATTGCAACTCGTGGAGGTATTTCTCTTTGACACAGGAAGCACGGAGATGTAGTATGTTTTAGATTAACGATATGACTTGTCGTTACATTAGTGAAGACAGCCGAAGCTCGTTCATCGATCGCCTGAAGGGGCAACGTCAGATTAGCTAGAAACGTGATTTGATCTCTCAGAAACAGACCCACCGAAATGCCTGAAAACATGTCACCAGTACCCGTCCTACCGTTGGTGATCAACCTTTTCTTTTCGGTACTCGGCTGTATGGCCACATTGAAACTCATTCCTGCTTTCAAAGACCATTTTATCTCAGCCAGATTGTACGGAATGGACCTAAACAAAACATCCAAAAAGGAAGTGTGAGTAACTTTATATTTTATAATATGATTTGTTAGCCGTAGTCATATTTGAAGTCTAATGTGTCTCGTCTGTAAGTCCAATTCCCTGCTTTCATTCTCGCCTCGTTTCTCTTCCTTTTCACAGCCCAGAGTCCCAAGGAGTCATCAGTGGGACGGTCTTCCTCATCATCCTCTTCTGCTTCATCCCGGTGCCTTTCCTTAGCTGCTTTGTAGGAGACAAGTGCATGGGCTTCCCACACGATGAGGTGGGTCAATAGAGGCAAAGTAAACCTGTTTGTTTCTATCAATTCTAAAAGTTAACTCTGTTCTTTATGTTTGTTTTCTTCTTATTGTGGGGCTTCAGTTTGTACAGCTGATAGGTGCGCTTCTGGCCATCTGTTGCATGATCTTCCTGGGCTTCGCTGATGATGTGCTGAACCTGCGGTGGAGACACAAGCTCCTGCTTCCCACCATGGCTTCCCTGCCGTTGCTCATGGTGTATTTTACCAATTTCGGCAACACAGTCATCGTGGTGCCGAAGCCCTTCAGAGCCCTGCTTGGGCTGAATTTGGATTTGGGTGAGTTGAGCTGTTGTCTGCTGCAGTGTCTGGTTAGTAGTAGGCTACTAACATTTTTGGGGAAACACGTTATGTTTGTTTTTTTGGATACTGTGTGTTTTGTTTCTCTTAATATAGGAAATGAAACTGCTGCGGTCACTCTGTGAACTATATCATTTGATAATCTTCTGCAGGTATCCTCTACTACGTCTACATGGGAATGCTTGCCGTTTTTTGCACAAATGCCATCAACATCCTCGCAGGCATCAATGGCATCGAGTCAGGTCAAGCCCTGTTTATCTCTGGCTCCATCATCGTCTTCAACCTGCTGGAGCTCAGTGGTGTGTGGCTGTTTCCTCTCTCATCACCAGCATTACAGATCACACCCTCGACTCTGCAAGCCATCGGTGTTGTGGACTTGCAGAACTTGATTGTACTTAAAAATGTGTTGAAGTAAAACAAGTGAAAATAGTTTGGAAATAAGTGTGACGTTTTCATGTCACACTCGTGGAATGTATCACCCTTTTTCCGACTGAATGTGATGCTGCATGAAAATATTTCCCGGTGTACAACTTTCCTGTTGCATGACGTGCAAAAGACTGAACATGTTTCATCCTTATCAGGAGATTATCGTGAGGACCATATTTTCTCCCTCTACTTCATGATACCATTCTTCTTCACCACGTTGGCACTGTTTTACCACAACTGGTAAGTTAAACCTATTTACCTGAGGCTGTTTTATGAAAAATGTTTAAAAATGCTGAGCCATTTATGATGTATATCATTTCTGTCAACTTGCAACCTATTTTGTCACAGGTACCCTTCATCTGTGTTTGTTGGTGATACTTTCTGCTACTTTGCTGGGATGACCTTCGCTGTCGTCGGCATTCTGGGGCACTTCAGCAAAACAATGCTGCTCTTCTTCATTCCTCAAGTAGTTAACTTTGTCTACTCCTTGCCTCAACTTTTTCACGTCATCCCCTGTCCCAGACACCGGCTCCCCAGGTATACAACCTTTACATTTTTTAGTTTGTACATCTTTTCATTCATAATTTTGCTGATTATATACTTTGAATGGCGTTCATTCATGCTCTTGACTTTCTCCCAATGAAAGGCTGAATCCAGACACAGGCAAACTTGAAATGAGCTACTCTAAATTCAAAAGAAAGAACCTCTCAAAATTAGGAAACCTCATTCTGAAGGTAAAGTTCTTGCACCTTTTTATTCTCTCATTTTAATAATAGAAAGATTACATTTTCCTTGAGCCCTAGTTATTGTGCTAAAATTGCTTGTTTTGTCCAACTAATAGTCAAAAACGCAACTATGTTGAATTTAAAAACGATATAAATCCAAGAAAAGCAACTTATCTTCACAATTGAAAAGCTCAAAGTAGAAAGTGTTTCGCAGTTGTACTCAGTACATGTGTCTGGCAAAATGTATCTAATCATTTAATAGACTATTTGTTTCTGATTTATTTGTCATTGTGCAGCATCAGAATGCAGTGGCATTATTTAGGGTGCTCATGCACTGTATGCACAGCTTCCACATCATACCCGCAGTCCAGAATACACTAGAAGTGCCCACATGAGGCGTAGCATGTACTCTTAGTGAATGAAAACTAGTGCGGAGGAGTGTGCTTTAAACAGTAAAGACCCTAAACAACAACACTAGCAGTATCACAGACCAGAGTCTGACCTAATTAAACTTGAATATCACGAGCCCGATAATCAAACAGAACTGCCATTCTTTTATTACATTATTTTATGAACAGCTGAAACAATTGAAGATGGAGCCAGTGATTCAGAGGTCTTATAGAGTGGCAGGTGGACTGCTGTCTTTATTGGGTTATAAAAATAATGTCTCAATGATCCTCAACAGGTGGCCGAGTTATTAAAGCTGCTGGAGGTGCGAAGAGGCCAGAAGGGAGATGATGAATTTATTGAATGCAACAACATGACTTTAATAAATTTGGTCCTGAAAATACTCGGCCCCACCCATGAGAGAAACCTCACAGTCATCATGCTCATCATACAGGTAGAACACATTCCCTGGAATAGTGTTGATCATTGGGAAGTATGTGAATCTTTCACTGGATGCTCATTTCTGTGTCTCTCCCAGGTGATCGGCAGTGTTCTGGCTTTTGGGATCCGTTATCATCTGGTGCGTCTCTTCTACGACGTCTAGACCGCACTCTCGGAAAGAGGAGAGAGAGCATTGACTGAGAAGATCTTATGTTGCTTTATGGAACTATTTTACAGGCTTGTGGTCCATCAGCCTTTTGATAGACTCCGTTACCTCACTGTTACTTTTCTGTGTCAGACTCTACTTGCAGTATAAATCCAGTGCAAGTTTCAAAGCAATATTTTACTTAGTTCAACATTTTCGCAGACAGTGTTCGAACATGAACTGCTAGGGGTCTGACTTAAACAGCAGCGCGTTGTGTTTTTCTCATGAAAATCAGTAATTGCAAACAGAAAAAAGTAACCAGGTCTTAAAGATCACGTGTCCGAACGGAAAGTATATTTTTGTACTGTTTTTTTTTTTTAAAAGGAAATACAGTAAGTGGGGGCGAGTTTCGGTTTTCAGGTCAGCCAAAATCAATGGTTGATGCCATTAAATTGTTTTCGATATGATAACAGCTTAATGGATGTAGAAGTGCTCTCAGAAAATATTCACACTGCGGTCCATTACTTGAATCTGCTGTTAAAGCAAACACGACATGGGGAAAATGTGCCCACTCACACTTATTTAGCCTAACTATCAGTCCATGCAACATGATTAACATTCATTTTTAAGTTAATATATAATTATTATTATTGTTTTGTTACCCCTGAACAAACGCACACACAATGGTAATTGTGAAGAAAAGCAGTGATGAGGCTATAATCAGTCTTAAGACCAAGAATAAGATGGAAACAGTTGTTGACAAAGTTACTTAGGGCTATGGAAGCTAAAGGGTGTCAGGATGTGAACAAATGTTTATACCTTTCTTGGTATCATAGCTGTATTTTTTTGACTGATATTCACCCTTGAGGGTTCAACAGACATCAATGTGAAGTAAACTGGCACTGGAGCATTTTGTTCAGGAATGTAACTACAAGTGAGAAACTGTTTACTGTTGAGATTAAAGCCTAAAATTGAAAAATTAAAGCTGAGAAAATGGAAATACAAGATGTTGCAATCCTTATTATTCCTGATTTAAAAGTATTCAGTTTCTTAAGAGAAGGAGCAAAATGTGTAAATACTTGACAAGTAAAAGTCCTGCATTCAGCTAAATGTTTCAAGTATCAAATGAAAAGCTGATTTTAGGGTTGTCACAGATTTATTGTTAACAGTGTGTATTGATATACACACCGATAACAATACATCTGTGACAACCCTAACAAATAAGAAATTGCACTGCGGAAATGCCAAAGATTAATAGTCAAGATCTTGTTCACACCTATTTAAAATGATTGGTATTAATAATGGTTGTTCATGTTGTGCTTTGTGTTAATATAAAAATAGATGCTAGTCAATTAGTACTTTAAAAGAATCATCACGCAGGCTCTACTACTTTTTATAGCGTTAAGTGTTTTAACCTATAACACGGTTTGTTTTGTATGTAAAAAAAAACAAACAAACTTAATTGTAAATATAACTGCCAAATGAATGTAGTGGTAATAAATGTGCTATATTTGCCTCTGCAAACGACCAGAATGGAAATATAAAGTAGCATAAAATGAAGCAACAACATCTGCGTAAAGCGGAACTACAGAAGTACACTTTGTTTCTGGGGAGACATCTGCACAGCACACAGCCCGCGTTTCTTGTGGTTGGCCAAAACAAACCATGTTTACATCATGTCCCTGCTTTTGAACAGCATTTCATTGTGTTGAAGCTCTTACTCAAGTCAGGATATATCGCGCTATTTGCTTTTCCGTTCGTCAGAGTGTCCCAGGAGACTTTCTGAAGCTGTAACTCGATAACTGGTCCCTGTTTCAGAAACACTCTCTGGTCAGTGGGAACTGCTCCCACACGGGTGTTAGCTAACACTGGGTTGCGGTCGAGCCTCGCGGACGTCTATAGCGCAATCGAGGGGTAAAACACACGACATTCAGGCCGTTTTACGATTCAAAGAAATGCCTCCGAACAAACGGATCCACAAGAAAACACTGAACTTGGTCTGCGAATGGAGTTCGTGCCAGGAGTCGTTCAGTCGGATGGATCACTTCTGCGACCATGCGGAGGGTCACTTCAAAGCTCTAAACGTGGAGGAGGATGTAGAAGAAGCGGGAGGTGAGGAGATTGTACTATATTAGTGAGGTTTAGCTCATGTTTATTTAGAACTGTCTGTAGTGATGTGGGGGAAACAACGACTTTAACGCCAACTCAGCCGAATAGTTATTGCTTCATTGTACAATGTGAATAGTTTATTAAATGAGAAATGAAAAGCAAGAGATGTTGGTGCCTACGAATGCAAACTTTTTTTTTTGTGCCAAGGGGAGAGAAACTGTCTTTGGAGAGACTGTGGATTCTGCTCTGTGGAGGGTCCTGAAGAGTTGCGCAGACATCTGTTCTTCCACTGTTACCACAATAAGCTGAAGCAGTTGGGTCAGCAGGTGCTCAGCGCCCAGCCAGGAATTGGTACCTGCTCCATCTGCTACCAGAACTGCAACCTCATCCCTGATATCCCGGACAATTTCATCTGCCTTTGGGAGGACTGTGAGGTAAGCTTGACTGAGGCCAGTCAGTCAAGCAAGGTTGAAGAGACTTTAACCACCTGTGCAGGCTTCAGTTTAGTAATACACAACAAATGGCAGTATTTCCTGCATTGATATATTAACTTGATACAACAAATATATGTTGTGCAAATTACATCAGAAGCCAAGAAGTGACAATGTGATATAAATGCTTTTCAAGTGTGTGAAGTAGAGTTTAAACATTTGGTTCGTGGGCTCTAAATATTTCTGGATATGCGTTTCATTTTCTGTGCACATTTGTTACAGCAACCACCGTTTGAAAACCCAGAGTATTTCTATCGCCATGTAGAGATGCATAGCCTGTGCGTTGACGTGCCAGCGGGAGACTACGAATTCCCAATACGCTGCGGATGGAAAGGTACGTAATTTAACATCAATTATCTCAAGATTATAGATAAGAAATGACAATGTGTCTAAAGATTACACGCCATCACTCTACAGATTGTGAAGCCACCGCTAAAGGACGTCCTAAACTTCGGGAGCACCTGCGCAGCCACACCCAAGAGAAGGTGGTGGCATGTCCAGGCTGTGGGGGCATGTACGCTAATAACACCAAGTTCTTTGACCACATCATACGACAGAGCGCTATGGAAGGTAACGTTCATGTCAGAACTATGACAGGAAACTTAATAACAAGGTTTGCAACTAGTTACAATTTTACCATCTAATAATTCTTGCTTTGTGTGCTTTGTGTGTATTGTAGGTCAGAGGTTCCAGTGTTCCCACTGCTCCAAACGTTTTGCAACAGAGAGACTACTGCGAGACCACATGAGAACCCACGGTCAGTCCCTCCTTCAGTGTAAACAGTTGTTATTCACACGTGCTCGGAAGGACTAAAAAAACAACACTCTTTTTGCATGCTTAAGCCAAAACACTTACAATGGTTTTCCACTCCATTCCTTACATTGGTACATATACCTTTACCTGCCAGGTATACACTGGTGAAGGAGTATTTCATTATATCCATGTATTTGTCAGTTTATAGTTATTTCAGCCATCAATTGTCATATCACCACACAGGTTTTGTTTCTTCTTGTTTCTTTCTTCTCGTTTCTTTCTTGTCATCAACAAAGCCTGGGACCCCCAATGACTTGGACTCTTACATCTCTGGAAGAATTACATACATTTACACTTTCCTGCTTAACTCTTTACTTAAATAGATACATGACACTTTAATAACACATGTTTAAACATAATCTTAATTATTTGTGTATCTATTATGTTTAAATTATGTGTTTATTGTCACAGACAATCACTAAACAAAACTCTCTATATGTCCAAATGTACTTGGCAATAAACCATTTTTAATTCTGATTCAATAGAAAAGTAATTTTGCTGCTACCTTCACGCAGGATGCATAAGCATCCTACTCATAAAAGCGAGTCAAACAGAGGTCTTCTGTCAGGCCCAGCCGACATGTCTGTGCCAAGTGAAACAGGAGATAGGTATCATCACTGTATGTCCCTTTTTTCACTGTCATTGCAAGAGTTCCTTGCCCATTTCCCACAAACACACACATTGCCAATTGAGTTTCTGCACAGGTAAACATTAGTACACATTAGTAAACCTCAACTGTCTGGACCCCTGTGTTCTATAAGCAGCTGTCATTGCTGAGAAACCTCTGACAGACAGCTTTTATAGCAACAGAGTCCACTTTAAAAATACATTATTTCATCGTGATTTCCAGGCCTCACACACGCATTGCTAAAAATAGGCTTTTGTAATCTCTATTTTTGACCATGTGATACACTTTGTTGCCCATGTGAGTAAGGGATTTCTGTTCGCATCAAACAGCTCTGCAGTATTATTAGCTGACACAATCTCATCCCTGGTTTGTCTTTTTCTCGTTGGGACAGTGAGCCACTACAAATGTCCGCTGTGTGACATGACCTGTCCATCACCCTCTTCACTTCGCAACCATATTAAGTTCCGCCACAGTAACGAGAAGCCGTACAGCTGTGAATACTGCGAATACAGGTCTCTATCCTCGGAGGTTGCAGCAGT
The DNA here is from genome assembly GCF_023055335.1 of Clinocottus analis. Lineage (NCBI taxonomy): Eukaryota > Metazoa > Chordata > Actinopteri > Perciformes > Cottidae > Clinocottus > Clinocottus analis. Next base: position 8,937,530 of record NW_027176207.1, on the reverse strand, counting down.
GTAAAACAAGATTGAGCCCCTTTCAATATTGTTTTCTTCATACTCCTACACTTTATTTTGTATTTGCAGCTGTAAGAATCTAATAGACTTGCGCAAACACTTGGACACCCACAGCAGCGAGCCGGCCTTTCACTGTGATGTTCTCGGCTGTGACTTCACCTCTCGTACTCTCGGCACCATGAACATTCACCACAAAAGAGAACATCAGGTAAGAGTATTACATTTTATTTAATTTACCCTTGGAAGGGGAGTTTGAATGTCGTTTATAGTTATCTAATGTTATCTTTCTGAATCAGGGTAATTTTGTAGCACGCTACAAATGCCATGTATGCGATCAGTGCTTCACCCGGGGCAACAACCTCACTGTCCATCTGCACAAAAAGCACCAATTCAAATGGCCCTCTGGACACCCCAGATTCAGGTAAGTCTTGCATTGACAAAAATAAATCAACCCGGTAATGCTGAATTTTGAGAGGTTGCATCACTGATGGCCTCTTCATCGCTCTGTCAGGTACAAGGAGCACGAGGACGGCTTCTTGCGGCTGCAACTGATTCGCTATGAGAGTGTGGAACTGACAGAGCAGCTGATGAGGGAAAGGCAAAGTAGTCAAACGGAGGAGGATGTTGATGACAGGGGCAACACTGAGGAGGAATGCTCGGGGTCAGCCTCCTCAGAGTTGCAGGTTGAACTGAGAGGCGTGCTGCTGGAGGAGCAGAGGACTGAGGAGCCCAACGCCAGCGTCGAGGAGGGCGGTCAGGAAGAGGGCATGTTGTACGTTCTCACTGGAGTTTTGTCACAAGCAGGGGAGGACTTGGATACTGCTCATCAGCATGAAATGCAGGTGGATTAACTGCTACAGTTTTGCATACGCATCATATACCTGACTGGCATTCGGTTATCAGCTGTGCAGTTTCACAGATCATGGCACATGTTCTGAGCCTTAAACGTGTCCTGGAGACACTTAATAATGAATTGAAACATCTCAATGACGGGATGCATACTCCTTGATGACCCATTTTCACTATAAGCCTATGTTAGGTAAACCTGTTATGTGTTGTCTGTTTACAGATGTTGAGCATAGTCTGTTTGCCAGTATTTATTATGATTTTCAAGTTATTCATTGTATCTTATACTGTAACACATCTAAACAGTTGGATACTAATGGTGCACTGCCGAGTTGTGGGTTGCCATTCTCTTTGAGATGGGACTGCCGTCCCAGATATCCAGAAATGCAGAGAATCCAGTGAAGAGGGCATATCTCATGAGCTCATTGTGTATTTTTTATGTGTCATCTACAACTTGAATAAAGCTGACACAAAATGTTTACAAAATTCACATTTGAAATTATTATTTTCGTTTGTCATGGTAAGAAAATGTGTGTAATGGTTACATTTGTGTGTTTAGTCATTGTTCACAAGTGTTTAAGAGAGGAAAATGCATAACTTTGATTTATATCACATGCTTTACTGGTAGCTATATTAAAAAGTATGCTATCTGTTGTCACTATGACGCCCCCTGCTGAATCTGACCGCGCTACTGCAGCTACATTGTATGGTTATATTGGGCTCTGCAAGACTGGTCACTTTATTGATCTGAAATGAAGACAAACAGCTATAAGGTGACTGAAATGTTGTCACTCTAGTATTATTCATGCAAACAAATTTAAAGTACACTTCTACTTCAATCCCTTTGATGAAATCAAATATTAAGCCTCAATGGCCACAAACTGTTTATGTTTTTGTTCTACTACTCAAAGGTGTACGTACTTACAATATCAGTGATTATATATTCAAACGCCAAAATGACTGTTTTCCAGAACCGACCTGACAATGTCATCTTCTCATCAGAAAAGCTTGGGTGATCAGGTGACCGAAGTCATGACTTGTGTCTTTGTTGCAGCGTGACATACAGTACGTAGTGGCATTAGCAGTGTGTAGAAGATTACACGGAGCTTAGTTGAAGTGTTATCGCCCTCGGCTTCTTTGCAGTCGGTCAACTCTGCTCTACTGGGACAGCTTCTAATGGCTTCATGTCTGTTGACTTAGCAAGAATGATGATGATGATGATGTATAGAAGGCTGCTGGACGGTAATCTAACTTAGACTCAGGTCCATCTGCAGTTTTTCACAGAAACCACCTGAAGATGGACGCCATGAGGTCAAATCCACTGCTGTTGCTGCTGTTTGGGTCCTTCCAAATTGCCAATTTTCAGTTTCCTGGATGGATTGGTGAAATGGAAGGAAGCGGTAAGATCTCCTGTAATGACAGTCTGATGTTATGTTTCAATCATGTTTTTTCAGGCTCATGTACTCCGCCATAACAACAAGAACATGTTTCTTAATCTTGGTCTTGAAGCCAACATATATTTCCTAACTAAGGTTTGCACAAAGTAAATACATCATATGCGTGTTTGTGATTTGTCAAGTTGTGATTCATGCAAACGCTAATAAACACGTTTGACTGCAGGCAAGACAGAATGGATTCCCCAACCAGATTTCATAGATGACATATACTGGTCCGGGTCAGCGCCCCTTTGTTTCGGCGGCTGTAAGGCGCGCCACAAGGAGCTTAGGAGAGATCGTTGTGGGGACTCGAGCTGCTGCTGGCTCGGCCTGAAGTCCCTGTGCAGAGGTAAGACTACCACAACAATGTCTTCCATTCTGCTGACGTTAGATAGAAGTCGCTTTGTCTGATCGACCTGTTACGAAGCTTTAGTGGCACACTTTGCCAATGCATTTCCTTTGCATGTATGGCAGTGAATTGTGGGAGGCCAGATGTGGACTATAATGGAGAGGTTTCTGGTAACGACTGGTGGGTTGGCTCTGTGGTGAGGTACACCTGCCGCCCGGGCTTCATGCTGCTGGGAAACCCGGCCAGATCCTGCCAGCCTAATGGCCTGTGGACCTCGAAACCTACCTGCCTCCGTGAGTTAACACTGACCATAAAGATCACATGATCGCTTATGATCCTTCTATCATATGACCTCCCCCGACATGTCTTTTTAGGAATGTGTCAGCGGGGACGCATTGAAATCAGTGAGGGGGAACTAAATGGGACGTGCAACTCCACCTGTGCATATAAGAGCTACTTCGGCCCACCCAAGCAAGGCTGCTCTCGGATAGACAACTGTGTGAAGAAGGAGACTGGCTGGAAGCGGTTCTTTGCACAGTGTGTTCCTTGCATTTGTGACTGCGCGTTGTCATGTGGTGAGTAGCTTCCTCATCACACTGGCTGTCTTAACTTATGAACTGATGCAATGTTGACTCAGTGCAAATACACTTCATTTATGTATATTGGTTTGAACCTACTTAGCTGGCTCGCTTTTGAGAAATTTCAACACAGAGAACACTTTTGTCTCCGTATATTTTTAGCATCTACAGGGTAAAATATGGAGAAAACACTATGTTGACTGTACAGTGAGACATCAGATGAAGATAAAATACACAGACAGCTTGCACACAACAGAGCCGCGCTATGTTTATGCTGCTTCATCCACTTTGGATAAATCAGTGGACCAAAATTTGGATGTTTTAAGACATTGATTTAATCTGTTTGGCATACTTATGCCTTCAATTTCTCCTTGGTTTCTAAAGATAGGAATTTACACAATCACAGTGCCTGAGTTTGAAATCCCTTAGTGGTGAATTATCAATCTGTGTGATGTAAGGTGGCAATAGGGTCAGAAAAGAAAATGAATTTTAATAGTCTTAGAGGATGAGTCAGACTTGGGTCAAATAATTATTTTAAATGCTTCAAATAAAAAGTTTGACCTGAAGTGCAAAGTTGTGTTCTGTGTTTTATAAGAAGCTCACTTGGGTTTGTCAAATGATCGCTCAGAGGATCCACATATATCTCAGACAGTACTTTGAGTTATCGTTTGAATTTTTCTTCGTACGTCACAAATTATACCCACCAGATTTGTAATATCTTGCGTGCTTTCTTTTTCATACGTGTGTGTAAACATGTTTGTTTTTCTAGATAAAGGAAGGACTAAAGACAAGAAGAAAGGGAAGTGAAACCACAGAGATTAATGACGTTGCTCATCGCTCCTCCTCTCAGTCCATCTGTCTTGAAAGGAGATGAAACCTTAATCTTGTTACAAACGGAGGAGCTTTTGTTGTGGAGCTCAGGGGTTTATTAACATGAATAGTGTTGATTTTTTAAAGTAGTATATCATGTTCACTTTGTAATATGTAAATTCAACTGTGAAAAAAACACAAAAATATAATTTTCTTCAAATCTTCTTTTCTATATAGATGTATTATAAAAATGTGAATTGATGCATCTGAAAGGAGGAAAAATAATTCTGCTCCCATATCTGAAGTCAAAGCATCTACACCTCCTTTGTAAATACATATTTAATTTAAAGTTTTTTCAGTTTCACAGACTTTATTCACTAGATTATTGTGGTGCAAACTTTTTTTTAATCCAGCAACTTCCTGGTTGAAAACAAAATTGAATATCTTAAATCTGCACTATAGTATTTTCAACAGACTTTAAATTGTCATCAGCTAAATAATCATGCCGCTCACAAAATCTCACTTCACGATGATATTCAACCATTTGATGGACTTTTCGGCATGTGACATGTTTCTTCTTATATTCTCTCTGGGGTCTAAATTGTACTTTCTGTGCATTTGATAAATAAAATTGTTTGGTACTGCCACTAGGTGTTGCTATTTTGTTTATTCTCACATATCAGGTCACAACATTTACCTCCCTTTGCATTGATACAGACATAAATGCCCCAAAATATATATGAAATCAAGTTGGATTCTCTTCCACATCTGATCCTTAAGAGTTCCTTCTGAACAGCTGATTCATCTCTGTTGGCGCCAGGTGCTGAACCTCAGGATGATGTGCTCATTTGTTTTGGGTTTGTAGCAGCCAATTCCTGTGAAAAGGGACAAGTTTGGATTTGCAGCGTTAATATTTGGGTTCATAGATAAACACAGATTCTGAGAGGGCCAGTACTCAGTTAACATTGTGCTCTTACATTAATATCTTTTAAAATAATGAAGAACTAGTAAAGCATCATTTTAATCCAAATACCGAAGAGGCACTTTAAAATAATGGATAATTATGTTGTTGCACCACCTGCTCATGAACAGCAAAAATCACATCAAATACATTCAATCCAATTAAACTGTATATCAGACTTGCACAAGGGTCCATAGCATTCATTAATAAAAGGAAAGATTAAAGATAGAGGAAGTTAGCGTCAAAACAATACTACCCACTAATCCCACCGGAGGACACCCTGAGGCCAATGAGTGAAAAGACGACAAATTCTCCCGTCTCATTACAGCTCATTAAGTCAGATATGTTGTATTGGATCTCTGGGGAGGATACTCACCAACATCCAGCCTGCTGTACTCTCCTGAGCTTTCCGACAGGATCTCCCAGTAAGTCTGCTCGTGCTTGTTTGCAGCTACTCCATTCACACTCTCCAGTAACAGGCCAAAGTCTGGGTCCTCCTTCACAGTGTACCTGGCCACACACACACACACACACACACACACAGAGTCAGGACATCACAGCATAAATACTATATAGTCACAAGATGGCAAAGAAGAAGCAGCTGAGACACCTTCAATACGAATAACGGATGTTATGCAAAGATATTAAAGGGGATGTCATGGGTGGTCTTACTTGAAGTCATGCTGTGTTTCCTGCAGTCTCCTCAGAGCACTCAGCAGCACAGCTCCCTCTACCACAGAGCTGAAATGGGACTCGGGAGTCATATTAGACAGGCCATTCTCCACAGACACTCTGATAGGAAGAGTCGCCGGGCCTGCACACCATGGTATATTCAGTTATGGTGACACTTTGCACGATACAAGCATAAAGACGCATCTTATTTATTTACCTGGTTCTGTGAGAGCATTCCTTGTTAGCAGCAGCAGGAAGCCCACAGAGAGGCGAGCGGTTGTCCCCAGTGCCATCCTGTATGATCTTGTCCTTCAGGTGTCGACTAACACTGCAGCTCAGTACTTATAGTGTGCCGGCCTAACCCGCATTTACAAGCACATTCCAGTCCTACAAAACCTTTAGTCCTGCAGTCACTTTGCAAAGATATCTTTGTTGAGTTTAAATAAAACTAACATGTGTGTTTGCTCTGGCAGTCACTGTTAATGTGTACTTTATGAATAGAGATCACTGTTATCTCTGAGATGACGTAATGATCATTTAGTTGATTAATGATCTTCATTGTGCATGTTTTCTCACAGGGCATGAATAAGAATGGTTAATCTAAGTTAATGTATGCATGCAAACTCAAGCCTATTCTTCAGAGAGTGTAAGAAAGGTCATATCTCCTTCCTTGAGGAAAATATGACATTATGCCATCAGGATTTGTAGAATTGTGCATTTTAGTAGCATGTGTACTTTGCAATCTTGTTAGTTAGTGCTTCAATGCAAAACCGGAGCCTAAAATCAAAGCATCCATCTTGATTTTGGTCACTGACTCGTATCACACCAAGATTGAGCTGCAGAACAACCTAACACAAACTAAATGTGTTGCAGCATATAAACCTTTGATGATTGATAATGATGGGCCTAGGCTTTGGAAAGAGTGTGATGGATTCAGGTCTGCATGCCACAGTGTCTGAATAGATGCTCATGGTTGACAAGGCATTCATAACGGATATGGCACACATGACAGAGAATGGTTGCTGAAATTGCTCATGTTGCAACGGTGAAGTTCGTTTTGCATCGGTCTTAAGAGGCAGGTACAATTGGCTAAAAATGGTTTTGATTGTCTCACAGGGCTGATGTAAGCCATGTAGGGCCCGCTTGAACGCGAGTAACCCCGACAGTTTTACCGAAAATAACCCGGGCACTGCAGCATCAGCACCATGCAGACAGCTGCGCAGGTGCGGCCTTTAAAGAGACAGCGGGGCCTAAAAAATCTCCCCTAAAGCTTCCTCGTGTTTACACAGACTGTCAACAGAAGTGCAGCGACAGCGATAGAGCCGAATTGATCATCTGCATCAATAGTATGTGGCATGAGGCAAAAAAGAAAAGTGTCCACAGCGGAGCTCTATCCTAATTTCATTTGGTTATTCCCATTCCTCTCATTTCCCCAGGGACAAGTAGCCTCGGAATAGGAAATGGAATACTTAAATGGTTTAAATTGGCGTCTAAGGGGCTCATTTAATGAAGCAGACGGTGACATCAATCTGATCTAAATTCATTTAATCAACTGTGAATTAATAGCAATTTGTAGCTAGCCTTACATCACCGTCGAATGGTTAAAATATCTTTACAGGGACTTCAATTTTGTATATTATCATATAAATGTGCAATTTCTCTCATGCTCGTGCTATTGTTTAGGTTTTTTTTATTTAATGTATTATAACAACGTGAGGCCGGGATAAGGATTAGCGAGGGAGGATTACATCAAAACCAAAACAATATTTTTTACCCCCTCCATTAGCATCCTGTCAGCAACGCCCTGTATCCCAGACCGGCGTGCGTACCACACAGACGCACTAACCGGCAAGAGGATCACGTTGGCTGCGATATCGAGCTGCTGCTGCTGCTGCTGCTGCTGCTGCTGCTGAAGCATCTGCAGCGCTGTTTGGCTGTTTTTGTTTCATTCCAGATGTCAGAGACTGGAGATTGTCATCAACACCACTGCTGAGGATGTGTGTGAGTATTTCGATGCGAGCTCGGATGGGATGGATTCACTGAAAGGAATAATCCCACCGAGGAAGAAAACAAACATGACAGGCATCCTGTTCCCCTGACGATTCTCGGGGCTGCAGTCATAGTTTGGGGCCGGACATGATTTTAATCCGGGGAGTTGCTGTAGTGGATGCGGGATGGTGTGCGCCGCACCCCGAGATATATTGATACGGAGAACACAGCCGTGTCCATCGACCGATACGGATTTTTCCTGGACCGTAGCGCACAGTGAGCATCTTGTTGTTGTTGTTTTTAAACTGCTGGGACGGTTTGAGGACCTTCTGATGTAGAGGGATTGTGCTGTTTTGTCTGAAGGGATCCACTGAGCACTGTTGCTCTCACCCAGAGAGGAGAACCCGAGCTGAGCAGCTCACCTGGTCATTTCGACACACAATATTAAGTATGTGCAATACGTGCGTGTGAGAGTGTTTGAGTGTGCATGTGCATGTGCAATGCAACACACGGCAGGAGCCGAACTCCATATGTGTCCTCAGAATTATTTATGACTCATGTATACCTTTTTTCAAAAAAAGGTCACCCCTCACATGCTCTGTCATTTTACATCCTGAATAGTGTCCGTGTCTTCATCCTCATCAGGGTGTTGCTAACAGGTGCTTTTTGAAGAGCTGGCAGCATCCCCATCACTGACAAGTCACCGCAGAGCACGGAGTCACCACACCACTGCAAAGCTCTTCATGTATTAGCCATATTTCATCCCCGGGGAGACTTTTACAATGGCTGTGTGTGCTCACATGTCCTTGCCGGGGCCGCACATGACGGAACAGCAAGGCCTTCAATCTGACTAAGAGGCCATTAAAGCCTGTCTGTGTTTTACTGGGCTTATATGCAGACTTGTAATGGAAATTCACTAATGGCAGGGTGATCAATAGAAGTCATGGTCAATTTCCTTCACTGGCCCTCTTCACATGAAGAGGTTTGACTTCACATATAGGACATGGATAGTAGCATATGAGCAAGAGAAACTGCATGCATGTCGCCGTGGATGTTTGTGTACTGCTACTATGTTCAAACTTGATGGGAGTTTTTGATTTCTTTAATGCTGCTTTTTAGTCTATTTTAGGTTTGCTTTGCTCTGTAACTCTTTGCCTCTGATGAGTGGTGTCATATTTGTCAGTATTGTTACAATAACCTACTTTGCATGAATGGTGTCACAACATTATATTTTCACGCGCATAAGTGTACCTGAATTAATCAGTAATCCATTTCTGACCCAAACAGACATCATGTATGTGTGTCCCCATGACTTCTTTATTCAACCAAAGATGTTCGAAGCAGTTCGAAAGTCTTTGGGTCGATAATTAATGTCAATGTCAGAAGTGCATATGAGACACAAACAGGTACATTTTATAACCTTTTTTTGACGGATTCAGGTGTTTTTCTATGTTAGCAGTGCACTTTGATAATTCATAGGACTACACAACAATGTATTCACAATTAAACACACATCTCATTAGTTTTAAACTAAACGTTTAACTGATAATTGCAATGCTCTTTATTTAGGTAATAATCTAAAGTAGAGCGGATATTTTTTTTTTAAAACTCATTGAATCCTTCATATAATTATTTAGTACTCAAGTATAGTTTTGTTAAATAACAACTGATTTTACCTGATGAAGGAAATAGTAATGTCAACTGAATCTGGTGCAGTCACGCGTCCTGACATCTTCAGTATGCTGATGTTGGGAAAACAAGCTGGTTCAGTTTCAGATTATGAAAAGCTAATGGACCAGCAGCTATATTATAAAAGACACTTCAGACATGTTGCCTTGTCTAGAAGGAAATTGATGTGAATCAGCAGTATAAGCATGCTGCAGGACTGAAACCAGATCCTGACTACTCACACTCAGAATCTCATTCCCCTCAACCAGCCAGTTAATGAAATAAACTATAATCAGATCATACCCAGCACCTAGTTTTAAGATGGGGTCTGCCGTCATCCTAAAAGCATTCCTACAACACACCTTTGTGTCCACACATCTGCCGAGGCACCAGTTTTCTCTGAATCAGTCAACCAACAAAGGAATCATTGAATTGTAACAAGTGAATTGTTTATTATGTGCATCTTCATGTATGACAATGTGAGGCTTCTTTTCTGATGCCGGAAAGTGGAGTTGAGCTTGAAAACGGTTGTAAAGACTGCCATGTGTGTCCTCCATTGCAGCCGTAAGCATGGCCGAGAGGACACTGGAGCAGGGCTCGGTCAGCATCCCCATGGAGGAGACCAAACTCCACAGCGGAGCGCCTCCGGAGGCACCACTGCTCATCCACTTGAAGAAAGTGGAGAACCACATCACTGAGGCTCAGCGCTTCTCCCACCTCCCACGCCGCTCCACTGTGGACCTGGAGTTCAATGAGCTCTCGTACACCATCCGCGAGGGTCCCTGGTGGAGGAGGAGAGGTACTGCAAAGCTCAGTTCACATAGTAACCACGATGGATGAGCAAGCAAGCAGGCACCACCCATGGAGATCAATATCTGCAGAAATGTCGAGGGAGGCATCTGAAAGCTGTAGTGAAATTTAAGATCATTTAAAAACAAAATTGTGTCGTCAGTCAGCCTCTCTGGCTTTTCCCTATTGTTCTGACACATGCAGCCCAGCCCTGTCTTCACACACACGCACACACACATAAACACACACACACACACACACACACACACTTCCACCTCGTTGTAGCAGGCAGTGTGCTGGTAGGCTTTGCTGCGTTCAGCAGAGTTTAGACATAGTAAATAATTTACACTTGCAGGTTGGCAAACTGCTTGCCTCTCTTTTCTCTGTGTTGTCTGATGATAGACGGTGAGTCAGGCCCACGATTGATCTACTCGTGAAATATGAACCGCATTTCAACTCAACTTTTCAAATTACGAGCCCGCAACCTTTGCTCATTTCTGCTTGTCAAGTCAACCACCCTCTGTAAACTACTAGTTTAGCTGCTTTTGTTACGTCCTGTATATTTAGCAGGGAGAGGGCGATGGACTTCAGAGGAATCCTTTATTCCTTTATTATTTAGCCACGTACCATCCTTAGGAGAGGCCCTACATTATGCATTGCAGGTTGTCTTGTGTGTTATTTTCAGTCTTGTGTAATATTGATGTGCATTAAGAAAGTCTGGAGTGTTTGTTGTTCCCCTGTGAAACCTGAATGTATGGAGAGTATGAAAGAGGAGGATCAGGAAACGATTGATGCCGATGTTTTTGCTTTAGTGGTCTCGCCTAAATCAACCTGTGGTTTCTGCTGTTGTTTGTGTTGCCTCTTCAGGGTGCCTGCTTCAGCTTATCTGGCTGTTGATGTGTGAGCGGGAAGTGTTTAGCTTTTACTAATGAAGCTGTGCTTTTCATAGAGAGGCTCGCCTGCCATTTTACTCTCCTTCCAATCTCACTGAACCTCCCGTCATTGCATAACCTTTTTCGGCCTCTCCAATTACCTCTGCCACTCATACAGTGATATACTCAGGGTATTATGCTTACATTTGACATAAACAGTAGCTTACACTGAGAGGCTTGTTGGTGTATGTGTTTCATTTGACAAGCTCAGCTCAGAGCTGAGGCTCTGCAGCTCCTGTAAAACAGGTAGGATCACACACAGCTTGAGGCTGTTATTCTGCTGTGATCTTTGGTAGTAGGAGATTATTCCTCCTTGACAAAATACATAATTCTATGTAATTTCTGCTTAATGATATGCAATTAGAGCTAATAGGAAAGAGGATGAAGTGAAGGAGGAGCCTTTAACCCATTATTCCATTTGTAATTCAATGATTTCTTTAAATCTTTGAGACACTGTCGCCACACATGAGTCCTTTCTTACATTGTTTGTGGCCATTGGAAGAGATGTACCAGGAATATATTGTAAAGCAGCGCATTTAGAATTGTTTATATTATTGTAAAAGGACTCAGGGAGGTTCGGTGATGTATGATTGGATTACATTTCATTTAGCTTACGCTTTTATCCAGAGTGACTTACAATAAGTAAGACGGCCCACCGTCTGCATTTGTTGTAGGTTCTCCACGGCCGTGTGTCCTGTGACCTCCTTTCATGTTGAGGGTATTCTCCTAACTGGTGAAACACTGGCCCAGCCCCCGAATGGGAAGGAAAGGAAGAGGGAGTGAAAGCAGAAAACGGTTTACATGCCTCTAGGTGATATCAGCTCTGCATTTTGCTATTTACTGCAATTGAATCTCAGCTCCTTTATTGTTGAATTATTCGCAGAGTGGTCATCTTCTCAGGTAAAATCGCATCTTTGACTCAACATGATCTGTGCTGCTGAGGCATCACCATGTACACACTAACTCAAATTTATGACCTTGATGCAAAGTAACACATGCTGCTTCCCTACACAAGTCATTTTCTTCCTGGATGGTGATACACATGTAGGATCAGGTGTTTTTTTGGTTATTCATTCTGTTCTGTTGTAGACCATATGGTGTGACAAAGTAAACAGCAGAAGTCAAAGCGAGGCTCTACGTGTGTCTAAATGTCCTGATGTGAGAGAGATGAAGCATTAGTAAATGGTCAAGGACATCAGACAGCTCTTATTGCTTCATGATGGTTCTTTCATCCCCACTCTGTCTGCAAGATTGGAGAAATTGGTTTTGACTAAAAGACGTGTTTTTTTTTCTTTAAAGCCGCTGACAATTTGCTATAATTAGTCATTTAGCTTGAACCGAGTGGAGTTATACAGTTATAAGTAGTTCAAAAAGCTTCACTGAAAAGAGAACTCCACTGACGTGACACATTCACAGGCCTTGTAGAGTAGTACATGTGAACAAGTTGTATGTCGCCTTTTGTGTCTCCAGAAGGAGCTGTGCAAAGTCTGATTTTGATCTTGAGTCAGCGTCAGCTGAAGCTTTCCAGACCTCTGTAACCTGCAGTTCATCTCTGCCTCCACCAGCATCGTGCCTGAATCTCTGTGCTGTGCATGTTTGTATGTAGTCAATTAAACAAGGTAAATATAGAATATGCTAATGTTGAACAAGTACTCAAATTTGATCGCAGAGCCCGATAAACAGACTTTGTGTCGACGTCAACATTGTACTAATGAAACTACTTTTCTTCAGATAATGGCCCTTTATGGAAACGTGTTATTCCTGGTGTGAGAATTGAGTTGTCATTTGTGTCAAGGGCTTTAATTTAAGGCACGTGATAGCCTCCCCTCAATCGTGACTCATAATAATTTGTCTAACAATTACTTTGATATTTCCGACGAGATTAGATGTGATGTGTTCTGTCACATGCTGTTAAATTGGTGTGTCTTTGACAGTGAGGTGACAGAGGGCAGCTGTACTCGGTGGCTCTCATGAGACTGTGTTATCAGGATGTGTTCGCAGCCTCGCACGGGTACGAGCATTATTATGCACAGGGTTGGCTCATCAGTATGCACTACATGCCAGAGCAGAGCCGCTTCACTTATTGCCGGCTGCTCTGCTGTCTAAATGGAGGCTCTCTGATGTAATAACCCTGCGTGGGAGGAGGGGGCACTGCCATTAGGCCACTTTACTCATAGAGTGAGGGTTAAGGGGGCTGGCGGCTCTGCTGAGTCCCTAACACAGCTCGAGACAAGAAGAGGCGTCCCTGCTGAAATGGGTGAGGCGAGGGGTTACAACGAGACAGGGGACTTACAGCGCCTTTTAACATTGCATATCTAAAAGCTTTCAGACTCTCAGTTCTAAAACTGGGTTGCATCATGAAAGAAAGACCTGACCCATCTTCATTAGAAGGCCTCGCCACTTCAACCATTGTTAAAATCCCTACAGGGAAGTAATGTCTGTGGTTATTCTGTTGGCGCCACTGAGGAAGCCGCGATCATATATCTTTTTGTAGCTTGTTTCTTGTTCTTTTTTTTCTTTTTTTTTACAACAATGGCTTGCTGTACACTCGATGCTCTCCTAACATACTGTGAAATATTCTGGTTAATCTTTGTCTGTCTAACTTTCTATTTCCAGCATCTCTGGTATTTTATTTAAATGTTGGCTAAGTGTAGTCTGCTGACTAGAATATTGTTCAAACACACAACATGTCTGATTGACTGCTTGCTCTGCCTGATGGTTCCTGGTGTTCAGTATTAGCAGCCAGGGACTTCTTCTGCTGGAGTGAAATTAGGCTCGCTGTCTGCATAATTATCTGGAGAAGTATTTTAAGAACTGAGTGTCACGATGCAACACGGCTCACGTTCCATAATATATAGAACAAAAAATATACAGTAAATAAAGTAATATATTTCCTCAGTTGACCGTAATGTGTGAGATGGTGCATTATACATTTAACAATATGTATTAAGTTCACTTTTAACCATATTTGTTAACCTTAAAATAATGCATTGCTCTTGTATTGTATCTAGCGCTCAAATCCCTCACTTTTATACATTTGCTTTTTTGTTTTTGTGCTTGTATTTTTCAATCTTTACTCAACTAGATTGTTACTAATTTTTTTTTTACCAGTTATTTCTCCTCTTTGTCTGTGAGTACTGGTGAATGTTCAAAATACACCAGAGAGAGGTATTGTATGGTAAATAGGCTTGAATAGTAAACATAACAAATTAATTAAAGTTTATTGTTTCAAATCTTTACATATTTATCATAAAAAGATACATATGTACATTTCAGACCAATTAGACCACTTTCAATAACATCTTTCCCCCGTTTTTGTCAGGTTACAAAGCCCTCCTCAAGTGTCTGTCAGGAAGATTCAAAAGCAGAGAGCTGATTGGCATAATGGGGCCTTCTGGAGCTGGAAAATCCACTCTGATGAATATTCTGGCGGGGTACAGGTGCGATGCGAAAGATCATACTTTTGATGTAATTTACGGCTGAGAAAATGGCTGTAGTATAATTACGTTTTTTTTTTGGACACAGGGAGACAGGCATGAAGGGCCAGATCATGGTGAATGGTCGACCGAGGGACCTGAGGACCTTCAGGAAGATGTCCTGCTACATCATGCAGGATGACATGCTGCTGCCTCACCTCACTGTGAGGGAGGCCATGATGGTGAGGTCATCTAAAGATTTTCTTTTTTTAACGGCTAAATACCATATTAAATCCTAATGTTCAATCGACGTCTGTTTGTCTTTCAGGTTTCTGCCAATCTGAAACTGAATGAGAGCATGCAGGTCAAAAAAGAGCTTGTAAGTCAAAATAGATTGATCGCATTTCAATTTACAGCATTATTTTTCAGCAACAGGTGGGCAAGACGATAGACAATAGTCTCTCAACGAGTCATTAGTTATGGTATTGCATATGAATGAGCCAGCCTGCTCTATTGCAATATGTGCATCAACATAATGATGTATCCTGAAAGAATCTGATTCACTGGATTAGCCAAATAGAGACATTTCTATTTGATTATTTTATAGATCAAATAACACTTTGGCCTTTAATGTCACGTGAACTAAAAGTGTTCATATGTCAACATTATAATATAATGTCACATGTACCATGATTGTATATGTTATCCCCATCGCCCACCCCTACACTCAGTTGTGTGCGTCATCGTGCCACATCTGTTTCTCTCTGTGTCTCAGGTGGATGAGATCCTGACTGCTCTGGGACTTCAGGAGTGTGCTCAGACACGCACCAACTGTATCTCTGGAGGCCAGTGTAAAAGACTGGCCATCGCCCTCGAGCTGGTCAACAATCCTCCAGTCATGTTTTTTGATGAGCCCACCAGGTAGGATATTACATGGCTGCTTTGAATGTGCGATATCTCAACGTGAAATAGATTAAATAACGTCTCTATGGTGCTCTGTCTCGTCTTGTGTCCCTGTAGTGGTTTGGACAGTGCGTCCTGCTTCCAGGTGGTTTCCCTCATGAAGTCTTTGGCTCTGGGAGGACGGACAATCATCTGCACCATTCACCAGCCGAGTGCTAAGCTCTTTGAGATGTTTGATAAGGTAACTTGAGTGCTTCTGGTGTAGAACACATTTAGCTTGCCATTAGCTGCTGCTCAGACCAGGGCTCCCCATGTTGGCGTGATTCATTTTATCCAGCTGACAAGCAGCGCAGCAGTCAATTCACAGTCCTGTTGTTTTGTCAGTTGTTCATATATTATTCAGACAGTCAGTGTGTTGGAAACAATGTTGATTACGATGTACCTGTGTTCCTCCTCCAGCTGTACATCCTCAGTCAGGGTCAGTGCATATACAAGGGCACAGTCCCTTACCTCATCCCTTATCTGAAAAACCTGGGCCTCCACTGTCCAACATATCACAATCCTGCTGACTTCAGTAAGTAAAGCAACTCCTTTAAGTGTGTGTGTGTGTCTGTGTTTGTCAGTGTTTTTGTTCTTACCAGCTTGTCCTCTCTGTCCTCAGTCATTGAGGTGGCATCAGGGGAGTATGGCGATCTTAATCCAGTGCTGTTTGAGGCTGTCCAGGGTGGACTGTGCTCCGAGGAGGGCAAGAAGAACTCCAGAGACAAAAATGACTCTTCCTCTCCCTCTCAATGTCCCAGTGTGAGTGGTACCGCCCCTCTCACCTAGCACCACACAATATGTTTTACAATAACAAATGGCATAGCCTCACATCACGTAGTAATCAAAAAGGGAAGTCCTTTAACCGCAGAACACTGAAAATGTGAGATTTTCATCATTTTAAAGAATTCTTGTAAGACAGGAAATTGCATCAGACTTCATCCGTTTCTTTAGTGATTTCTGATGGATTAACTGCTTCCATCATGTAATAAGGGATCTACTCATTTACATAAAAAGTGTCTATATTTTGCAAAAAGGTAGTGTCCATTTGGACCCTAGGTACTCGAATAGCTTCATTTATTTAGGTTTTAAATAAGTAATCACAGCCAGTAAAGGAACCTCAAAATGTAGCACACACTGAGCAGGGTTAAATTCAAACACCCTGTAACACATTTCTGTGCACATCAACTAAAGTGTGTCCTCGCCTCCTTCCCCCCTCCACTTCATTGATCTTTCTTCTCTGCCTCCTTCAGCTTCCTCTCACTCGCTCTTTCTCAGCCCCATGAGTCACCTTTGATAAGAGCATCAGCTAAATACTTAAACTGTAAATGTAGACCACCAAGAGCTCTCTGATATACGATTACTCCTGTATGATGCAGTTTTGCCCCTCTTCTGAAAACATTTTATCAGTTTATTGATTTTCTTTGTTGCCCTTTCTATCTCGTGTTTTCTGTGCATCAGCGAGTAACCTTTACACTAATAAACAGAGATTAGGGTGTTTTTCAATCTTAAACGTCCAACGTCTTTGTTTTCTGACAAAAGCCTCCAAACTTTCATCTTTCTTTGATTGCTTGATTCAAAATATTGTTGACAGTGACCTTCTACTCCCAGTCAAAATATCTGCCATCATTTATTCCGGTGCAGAGACTGTGTGCATTGTGTGATTCAAGGTTTAATTCCATTTAGGGAAAACATTTTGTCCATACGGACATTTTACCATCGTTAAGAAAAAGTGAACTGTCTCTTCAGCATCAGAATTGGGACGATTTAAATACATTCTGAATCATGAACTCAAATGACATATTTATTACTTGATGTAAAATACACCTACAATTTAAAACAAATTGAAAAACATATTAAATAAACAATCAGACTACATGACATAGGAAAGGGTATGGTGTGTCTTTTAAATGATGTCTTGTATCTGTGTAATGTGTATATATATTTACACACACAATTGCGTATTATTTACATGATTAACTCCTTGTTCTCGATGTCTTTCTCCACAGGACACAGGAACACTTGAGAAGCATAGCTTTGCCACCAGTACATTCACACAGTTCTGCATCCTCTTCAAGAGAACTTTTATAACAATATGCAGAGACATGGTAAAATTATAATGCACATCTGCTCAAAGAGCTTTAGTTAGATTCCTGATATCAATTAAAAGCTTTTGAGTTGTGTTGATGTTTATTCAATTTATTTCTTGTTTTCAAGGTGCTGACCCACCTTAGGGTGATGTCCCATATTTGTATTGGAGTGCTGATTGGCCTGCTTTATCTCAACATTGGAAATGATGCCAGCAAAGTCTTCAACAACACTGGTTTCCTCTTTTTCTCCATGTTGTTCCTCATGTTTGCTGCCCTGATGCCCACCATCCTAACCTGTAAGCTGCTGCGTCTCGGGAGAGATGGGAAACATTGGTTTGCTGTTGTTTGTTTTTCTGATTGAAGTGGAAAGATGTTTAACCCTGCTGTTGTTCCATAGTTCCTCTGGAGATGTCCGTGTTTATGAGGGAACATCTTAACTACTGGTACAGCCTGAAGGCCTATTATTTGGCCAAAACCATGGCTGATATACCATTCCAGGTAATATTCAAAGAATTGAGCATGGTTTGGACATGAATACAGTCTATTTCAAATTTGCAACACCACAAAATCTCTTCTGCAGGTGCTTTGCCCAATCATGTACTGTAGTATAGTGTACTGGATGACTGATCAGCCTGCAGAGGCAGCTCGCTACCTCCTCTTCATGGCCTTGTCCACATCCACAGCCCTGGTGGCCCAATCCCTAGGTCTGCTTATAGGGGCTGCATCAACATCTCTTCAGGTAGGCAAACAGGAATACTTTGAAGTCCGTCTCCTCTAGAAAATGTAGCTTGATTTTTGTAACTTCACTTGGGCAATTGACCTTAACTGTGCGAGGAAACTTGAAACCACCAGTGCAAATATACTGAGAATCACGTTTTCAATAAAGTAGGATACCTTATTGGTGTTGTTTAATGACACTTTTGAGGGAATGAAAGTCAAGTAATGAGTGACGTAACACGTTCATTTTACTGCAGAATAATTCTAAAAGTAATGTAATGACTTTATAATTTGTAATGCGCAAAGAGTAATTGATTACAGTTTTAATGACAAAGATTAGAAAGAAGTGAGCAAACCTCTGCAGCCTGCTCCTCATCTCTGCTGGAGGGCAGTGGCTCCAGGCTTAAAGTTCCAGCTGAAGTGTTAGTGGTCGGGTTGCATTGTGGGTAATGTGGGCGTGAGAAAGAAGAATGAGTGGAATAAATAAGATGATTTATCTCTGGTTGTGCTCCATTGACTTGATCCTTTTCCTAAACTGTCCATTGTAAATCTAAACAGTGTTATAGAAGTGGTTTTATCAGCATTAATCAACATTATAGAGGTGCAATACTAAAATCTGTCCAATATTCCTTCAAGTATCTTCTGAAAATGTATTTAATTGTGTGTTTTTTATTTGAATTTCTGTACTAATTTGCTCCACAGGTAGCAACCTTCGTGGGTCCAGTCACAGCCATACCTGTACTCCTCTTCTCTGGCTTCTTTGTCAATTTTGACACCATTCCCAAATACCTACAGTGGAGCTCTTATATTTCATATGTCAGGTATTGTCTGTAGTTTATGTAGTTCTGTCATTGTGGTGAGGCTTTTCTTTTATCTGAAATGATTCTCTTTTAATTCTCTTTTACAAGCTAAACATGTTGTCTTTCAGGTACGGCTTTGAGGGGGTGATACTTTCGATCTATGGGATGAACCGGTCGGAGCTGGAGTGTCCGGGCGTGGTGTGTAAGTTCCAAAAGCCAGAGGAGGTCCTGCAGCTGCTGGATGTGGAGGAAGCAAAGCTCTACGTGGACTTCATAGTGCTGGGGGTTTTCTTCCTGGTCCTGAGACTGGCTACTTACCTGGTGCTGCGCTACAAAGTTAAGTCAGAGCGTTAAGACGTCCAGAGGCTGATGGATTTGGGTGCCGGCACATTTCCCAGCAGCGTGTGACAGTATATTATATAGTCTCTCTTTCTCTGTCTTTACTTTACAAACATGTACCAAAACATACAAAAATCCAGCACATAAAATCATCAGAAAGCTGTGCTGCACCACCAAACTGTACAGTATAATATTCTCTTTTAAACAGTTTGTTATCAAGAAAAAATAAGAAACGTGTTGTTCTGTCTCCCATTATTATATGTCCTTCAGGTTATAGTATGTTCAGCCCACCATTACCTTCCAAAAATATTGTGTAACTGCACTATACATAAACAGAATACCCAACCAAGTAACAGAAAGCATGTGTCTTTAAACTGAGGAATTTGATTTAGCCCCCAGGTTCATGGGGAGACAAGTTGACCATCGTGGTGCAGGAATGTCCAATAATGTGTAGCTTCTCAATTCAATGCGAAAAAAAGATAAACCGAGGTTATCTTTGGATCAGAATCCCATGAATTGATTAATCACTGGACAGCACCAATGAAAATGCCACAGGAACGTGACTTCAAGATGGATACCCTCTTATTTCCATCAGGAAAAGTTGAAACTTTCAGTGCCAGAAAGCTTTTATGCGACTTTTCGCTCTCCTGTCGGATCATTCCATCAGGTATCTTTACCAAGATACTGAAGACGATGGCTTTTCTTTACGGAATAGGACCTTAACAAACCGACTGCCAGTGGATGACTTTCCTCGCTTTCCATCTCCAGTGTGGCTCATTTTTGCAGGACCTTCTGCCCTACTTAGACATGGATGAAATGTAAAGATTATCAAGACTTGTACAAAGACTGGTGTGGATTCACCCTGCGACCAGGCCTATGATCCCTCACCTGCTCCCTAATATAACAAGTTTGTTTCTTCAGTAAGAGATTCAGTGAACAGGGAGCAGCTTGTGAAATCAAGTATGACTGCGGTTTCCATACTGATGCAGAGGGCTGTTGCACAGCGGGAATGATGTTTCAGGTGAAGTGCGACAGCCTATTTTAAAAAAATATCATCGGTGTCACACTTTTGACACATTTCTTTGAACTGCTTGTTTCCACTCGTATGACTCTTTAGCTGCCTCCTCCCTGAGCTACGATAGAAATAACCTTTTTTCTCTCTTCTTCTTCTTCTGCTTTGCTGATGTCTGACAGGTGTGTGTTGTCCAAAACAATGCTAGATACTTGAAATGCTGGCTGGGCAGTCTTTGTGCCTCGAATGATTTGAGTTTTCTCTGCTTCATTTTTTGCACATACACCTTATGTCAATGGACATGATGGTTCACACACACACACACACACACACACACACACACACACACACACATGCACACACACACACACACACACACACACACACACACACACACACACACAATCTTATGCACACAGACATAAACACACAAACACTCACATTCACCCGTGGTAATGTTTAGAAGAGTCCTCCTTGTTGCAGGGAAATGCAAATATTTTACAATAGACTTGCTATGAAATATTTCTTACTTAATTAAACTATGCTACTTAGTAACCCTTATATAAAGCATACAAGTAAAAGTAATAAGTATATAATCAATGATTGTACAGTGAATATGTTATGCTGTAAACAAATGTACATTTGCACTTTTCAATGTTTGTTCTTTCTTATTCATTTGTATTTTATTTTATTTTTATATATCTATGTGATGCTTGAAAGTATAACGGGAAAACAGCAACCGAATGTTGCATGTTCACATTAGGAATGAAATTTATGAAATAATGAATTTCAGAGTGAAGCGCAATGATTTTATTTCCTCATCCAAATGTATGTACCTTGCCATGTTTGAGGAGATGCAAATCCTCTACTTTCTGCTGAACATTTATAGAATATTTGGGATCAAGTGCGTCACCGCTGTAGATTAAAAAAAAAAGAAAGAATCAGGAGTGAGAAGTACTGTAGAAATGTGTGAAATGTGCTGGAAGGAAGACAACAAAATGTATAATTATGTTGCGAAAGAGATTGGCGACCTCTTTAGGAACAAACTGGATCAGTGAAGCAGATCGGTGACCATAAAGCTGCTTCACTGATCAGCAGGTGGAGTCCTGCTCAGACAGAAGCTGCAGCTGGAGGTTTGGATTCTGTCATGAATAGCAATAGTCAACATTGTGATGTTTAATTGTTATACCTCCCACTGATGTGGCATCAGTCAGTCCATATGTTTTATATTAAGACCTTGATATGAGTCTTTCTGTTCCAGTTTTATTATGTGCAATAATCATCTAAACGTGTTTTAACTCTGTAAGGCCAATTTGAACAGAGGAAAATGTGATGCTGCAATCTCTTTTGCATCTTTTCATTGCAGTTGTGTTTTTGTTGATTCTGTTCACTAATGGGTGATAGGTGTGTTTAATGAATGAACATCTTGAAGTTTTAATGAGAGGGATTGAAGCAGAATAATAATCGAAAAAAATATACTGTAGACGGGTGCTGGATAAGCTAAAGTCACCAGGCAGATTTTACCTGTCGATTGATTCTCAATTTAAGGGACAATGTGTGGCAAGGGAGAAGTATTGTATAAAGTCAGTTTTTCTGTCAACACAGCAGATATATCTTTAACATTCCCTAAAATATAATCCATGGCCTGAAGGTATGACTGTACATGGTTAAAAAAAAAAGAGAAAAGAAAAGCTCCAGCCCCGGAACGAAGCAGGGATAATCGTCAGTTCAGTGTTGAAGTCATTAAAGAGTCTGGGAACGTCTCGTCCTGAAGCCTTAAGGCCTATGGTACCAAAAAAAAAGAGTTAATCTTGTGACCAAAGAAGGAGCTCTACAAAAGTTACAAAAGGTAGTGATTCAAATCCAGAGGGATTTTCCTGATTTCTTTAAATGTGTTTTGCAGTGACCCTTCCAGATTAGAGGGTTACACAGATATGATTTGGCTCCACTGGAAAAACTAAACTCAAACGTAAGCAGTGTTCTGTAAGTGACTGTATGTTAACGAATGTATGTTCAAGTCAATAACATTTGCTCTCTTTAACATTTTTATTTTTATCATGGTATTATTCACTATTTCACCTGTTTCATAATAAGCCGCCTGACTTCTGTGCACTCTATCATGCATGGTAAATAATAATATACAGGCTATCCCTACAGAAAGCGATGCGGTCTGATTGAAACTTAATATTAGAATGGAAGGCTGTTTAATACTGATTGTTTTTTTTTCCATTTTTGTTTGTCATCATTTGTTTTCATTTATAGTTCAATGTATGGTTTCTCAACTCAAAAAAAATGCAAGTTCTGTATACTGAACGCTGTTCCAAGGATTATAATAAAGATAATTTATAACCTTTGCCCTCGCTAAGTAAGATGATACACTCAAACACTGACTATTGTTAGTTCACATGTATTTGGGACTAAATTTATTAAGTTAATATGTATATAGTTATTTGTTGTTTGCTTAATCGGATATCCCACATTTGCAAATGCACTAAGAGCACTGAATACTTTATGTACCCTGTACACAAGGGTTTTGAGGGCCCCGATGCTGTCTGTGGAAATGTATTTCTTTTTCCAAGAGTTTGTTCACTCTTCGTGTGCCAGGAGACACTAGTTTCAGCATGAAAGTCTCATTTGAGGCGTGTTTAATGTTATGAATTATCAGAAAATATCTTGTTATTGAAAGCAAATACCTCTAAAGTTGAACCACTTTGTAATGTAAGCTGTATTATTGTGTAAATAATGAGACACATTTTAAGAGGAAAAAATATTATTTTGAAAATGGAAAGCTGGGTGTGAATATCATCAAGAACCATACAGATCCGAATTGCTTACACAGTTAAAAAAAAAAAAGAAAAATACTAATTTTACAGCCAAAGACGTCATTGTCCTGATAATGGCAAGAGCAGTAAACACAATGCAACATTATGAGCGTGATTTAAGTGCCTACGCAAATGTGCACAATGGCTTCATCCAATGAAGCAGATTAGTCATAACTTGTATTCATCATAACATGAAAAAGCTGGGAGCAGGTGACAAAAGAAAAGGTGAGACTTTAACAAGATTTAAATTCATTTTTTAAATCGCACTGCAGTATTTTACACTCTTACATTTAAAAAGTCACATAGCTAGATTGGGTCGGGTTAGAAAACTAGATTTTAGACGAGAAACAAACGTATTGTTTCATTGAGACTTAGAGCCCTTACAATCTAACTATTATCTAGATCTCCATTCGGCTGTGTATTAAGCCCTGAATAATAGTGTCAGTGAAAATCATGTGAAAGGGTACATTCTGTACAAAATCGGTATATTTGTTTTGGTCTTTGCTAAATTAGATTGTAGACAAGAGGGACCCCTGCTGCCAAGAAGTTTATACCACCCTTTCTTAAATATATGCAGGACAACATTGGTATTTTTTGCATCTCCTATATCAGCTATTCTTAGCCACTGGGCCAATTTACCTTGTTTTATGGTCACCGTGTGTTTTTTTCAAATTTTCAGATGTTATCCAAAGATTTTTTTTAATCTGAAATGGGATTCAAGACTTAAATTACAAATGGCCCTGTTTCATGAATTGGCCTGCAGTCATTCTCTTTGCAATATACCAGGTGTGAAAAGGAATATATGAAATGTCCCATCATCTTAATATAATAAGGCTGGTGACTGGTTCGATTTCAGTTGTTGGATATGTTCTATCATTCTTCTGGTTGTAACGTAATCTAATCTACGTTTTACTGGTAACCCATGTTAGGCCTCAGCGCCACGATATGAGTCAAAGCTTTTTAAATCAAGTTGTAAATCCTAACCTAATAAAGGTGTTTCACCACGCCTGCAACTCGAGGAAGACTCCCGCTATTTGCTTCCGGGTTTGTTTTCCGACTTCCTCTTCCCACGTTCAGCCACACATATCGCCATCTTGCTGTTTATTTCATCTTTGTTGTCGACCGGCATTTTCCCACAACACCCTGCTCCAGCTCGCACAGATGACGAAAATGGCGGACAACGCATCATCGGTAGGTTTTCAAGAGATATTATTTTATTTTAGAGACACTAACCAGTTTCAAGATGCAAATTAACGTATTATTTTCGACAGGTCGAGATTGTTGAGGGCTGTCGCCTCCCCGTTCTTCGTAAAAACCAAGAACATGAGGACGAATGGCGTAAGTATTGTCCGGTTGTTTTTTCCAGTGCTAAGCTAGCTAATGCTAACTAGCTACCCTCAGCTGTTGTTACCAGCCGCCTCGGCCTCCAGTCAAGCACTGTAAACATCACACTCACAAGGCGCACATGCAGCTATACGATGGCAAGACATTACACTTTAATGCTGTCTAGAACTACTCTTACATCCAACATTTAGTTAACTAGCTAACTATTGTGGATTTATTCACAAAAATACATTTGTGGGGGAAACTTGGGTGAAATCCATCTGACATCACGCTGTTGTTTACAAATCTGAAACAGATTGTTCAAGTTGAATAACAGTTAGTTGTTGGCCTGAATGCAGATTTGCTCACTTTTAAGGGCCATGTTTGGGTCAAAGTAGTCTAATTGATACTTGTTTTGACAGTTCGGACTGATGAGAAAAGTAAGAGCAACAACAAAAATAGCCACAATTTTTAGCCAAATCAGTCAGGCATCTCAGTGACACTTGTTATTGTGAAGCTTCACGAGGGCTACTCTGGCAGTTTTACTTCATAAGTAACTAACACAAACTCGCACGCTTCATGTCCAAGTGAGTTTTGTGCAGTGGTTCCTAAACAACATGACTTTATATTAATATTATTAATGAAAGCAATAGCTACTTGCAAATCTTTGTCACAGGTTCCATGTGTCTATTTATGAGCAGTTAGATGTTTCTATCTTACAATGTTTCTTTTTAAATACATTTCTAATGCGTCTCAAGATTAGTATTATTAGATTAGTTAATTCTACAACAAGAATATTTCTTTATATAATTTGTGTAGTACTTGTTTTCCTGTATTCGTAGTATCCTGTGACAGCGTAGATTTATATTGCACCGAGAGATGTAAATGTTTATTTTTGTTTTAATTTTAATGTCAGGATGTTATTACCCCTTAGGGATGAATACAGTATAAATCTATTTATTTATGTCTCTCATGAAAACAGACACGTGTTCCCAGAGCTGTGTGAAGTCTTTTAGTTACTGTTGTCGCTGAACAACATTCTCAAACCCAAAACATACTTAATGTAAAACATAAAAGCAGCAATTGAGAAGATTGAGTACATGTCTTTCAGTACTACTTGCTACTCTAACACTGAAATCTACACAAATCCTTTTACCCACAATGATTGTTGTCAATAAATAAGTTTTAATAAGCAGCTGTTTTATGGATGTCCATGTCAATAATTTTGTTAATTTGAGTACAGGTCTTTGCAAGTTTTAATTTTTACTGATCTGCTTTTCTTACAGCGTTGGCTGAAATTTTAAGTGTCAAGGAAGTCTCTTCGAGAAAGCTTTACTATGTTCACTATATTGACTGTGAGTATAGTTTGTGTTACGGCTTGTTTTTCTTTGACATTTTAACTGCAATTGCAGTCAGTTTACAAACTGAATTACATGACACAAAACATCACATCATATGTCTTTTTGTTTGTGTCAAATTGTTCATGTTAAAAGTCAACAAGCGCCTGGATGAGTGGGTCACAGGAGACAGGCTGGACATGAAGAAGCTTCAGTTTCCTAAGAAAGAAGCTAAAACACCAACTAAGAATGGTCTTCCAGGCTCCCGTCCCAGTTCTCCAGAGAGAGATGGGGTAAGTGTATTCTACACTTCTAAATGTTTCATTCCCAACAATACACCCAAGGTTTAGTAGTATAATTTTACCCATGAAAAGACAGTAGTTAACACAATATGAGCTGACATTTTGTGGATGCTATTTCTCTTCGATAAATGACATAAATCATGTTTCAGACTAGTTATTTCCACAGAATATAGAGGTTCATGATGATGTAAATCTCAATTACTGTGTTATGAATGTTGCAAAGTGATATAATAATCTATATAGCGTAGACCGTAACAAGTTCTTTATCAGTGGTCAATAATACAAGCAGCCCAAACAAAGAGAATAACTCATTGGTTTCACATGTAAATCATTTTCACTGGTGGGTGCTTTGCTGGCTAGAAAAATGCAGTTGAACTTCCTGCAATAGTTTGCATGCTGCTTGAGTCAATGATTTGTTCAAATCCACCAACGCTGTACGTGGTGTGTTTGCTACCTGTACGAGCTGTACAAGTTTATATATGCTCAATGTTTTTTTATAATCAACCCAGCCTCGACACTTAAAGAACATTTTAGTACAATTTTATGGAGTGTGGGATGTATACTACTCTCCATTCTAGTTACATCGTGTGTCCATTAAATCCTTGAGGGTTAATGTGAATGTCAGTTCACCTCTTCTTTCTCTTCCTTTCTGTTAATTTTAGCGGAAGAGTTTAGATCTCAACGTACAGTCTGCCACAGCTCCTTCCAGAGGCAAAACCCTCCCCACACCGGTACGACTTGAATTTACACTTTCTAGAAATGACTGAGACCTTGTTTGAACTTGGTGTTAACGTACTTCTTGTGTGCTCTAACAGCTATCGGGTCATACTGAACTGCATGGGAATCCAGAAATAAACAACCATGAAATAAAAAAGGAAGATGCTGATCCGGTTGTGCAGATCACGTCTGGAAGTGGTTTAACACACAGTGTGTCCAAATGTTTGTCAGGTGTATGCACTGGACTTGTGAAGCCACATTTAAACTTCAAATCTTTTAAGGTAGCTGATATTTTCTTCTCATATTTTTCTTTTCAATGTTCTAATTGTTCATGTTGTGCTGGAGATGGATTATTCTATGGGGGGTGTTTGTGCACTACAATGAAAAGGGGGGGAAGTTGTTGATTCTTGTAGTTTGGATACACAATAAAAACACGTTTTTAGTTTTAACCCAGTGGAGTTGCAGCTGATCTGTTTCATCTTAATACCAGGTTTTAATATGGTTTAATTAACCTAGAGATGAACAGAATTTTTTTTTTTTTAAACCGGTTAATTTTTTGTGACCATTTAACAAAACACAGTCTTGACTCATCAGTGAACAGCCTGCAGATTTGATTAAGATGTTTCAGGGCATACAACTGGAGTACCAAGCTTTAAATTATTATCTTGCTGTCTGCGTAATCGTGTCTGACTATAATCAACAACTCTTGATAGGAAACAAAGCTAAATAAATAACGTTTGTTTGCTGCAGAAAAGAAAAGTAGAAGCCGTCCCCTTGGCGACTCAGGTACCGCCGGCCACCCCTGTGCCCTCCCTGCCAAGTTCAACTGAAGCCTCTCAGGCCTCTGTTTTTCCTGCGGTGAGGGAGACCAACACGTTTAAGTCCCGCGAAGACCATGAACCGATCTCCTCGCTCACAACGGTAAAGAGAACTTCATGTTGGATTCTTAAATGTTGAAGTATTTTTTTCAGGGGCTAATGTGTATTTTTTCATTTCTTTGTAACGATAGAACGGCACAGCACGGCGGCTCATCCCCTCGCAGCCCGGGAGGAAGAGAAAAGCTAATTGTGGGGGAACTGACGAGGTATGTAACTCTACAGTCAACGTATTTTCTCATTTCTATACCTTCCGTCAGAGTCTCTGCATTTTTTTGCGTTTGACAATGCATTATATCTGTATTTTGAGCACTATGATGTAAAAAAAACAAATCTATATAGTATACCTATGGAATTACATTCTGCGTCTTGGTCAAAGAACACATTTTATTTATGTATACTCCAGTTTTAAAAGCAGTAACCACACATACTGTTTGGTGACACGTTTCTGAGCCTAAAAACAGTTTATATTGGCCTTTTGTTTTGCTACATTTAGAAATTCTGTGTTTAGATTGACCTTGTTGCAACTGTACAATGAGGAGTATTGATTCAAATTTTGTCATGAGACATTTTCAAGCTCATTATACCCCCCAAAAAATCATTAATTTTGTTTTACAAAATGTTACCGATCCATGACAATAATATGTCAAATGTTACTTTAAAAAAAACCCACATACTTCTGTTTTCAAGGTTTCTTCTCACTCTGTTAAGCTCTACTCAACATGAGCATCTCAGCTGTTAAGTTTATCTTTCCCGCTCTCTCACATCATCTGTGATGACGGTGGCTGGTGGGTTTGTCATCGCAGCAACCAAAACTATCTCTCAAACCACATGAAATAATTAAGCCAACGTTTATGTTTCCTCTTTTCTTTACTCTTCATTCGTTAACATCTCCATCACTACTTGTGTTTGTCAGTAGTCGCTTGCTGTCATTTGCTGCTGATGAACTCAGGCTTCAATTGACTAAAACAAAAGTTATCCTAAAGTTCAGTATTGCTTTCAATCGGCCCTTTAACCAAACGGTTGAGTGTGAATAAGAACCATTTTAATCCCCTTTTATAGTTTCCAGAAGCTGACTTTATTCATTGATTTTTAATGTACTTTTCCCACCAGATGATAAAGGTTTTGCAGTATAACAACCCTCAAAGTGCCAGTGTCTTTCTACCACCACCAGAGGTCAGTTTAATCACATGTTGTTTGTTTATTTGCCTCGCTGTATTGGGTCCAATGAAACAGGCGCTGGTTCCCTCAGACCCAGCTTTTTGGTATCATGTACAACCTCTGTGATTATTCATTTTACTTATTTAAAGAAATCTAAATGCTCCATCTGATGAAGCAGCATTTGGTTTCAACACAATTTTCAACTGCATGAAAACAAATGCAGCAATTGAGTCAAATGTATTTAATGTCCATATTGTTTACCTCCAGGATTCCCAAGACAGTTCAGACGGCATCCCGTCTGCACCACGCATGACCGGCAGTCTGGTGTCCGACCGCAGCCATGACGACATCGTCACCAGAATGAAAAACATTGAGTGCATAGAGTTAGGCCGTCACAGACTGAAGCCCTGGTACTTTTCACCGTACCCACAGGAACTCACCGCTCTGCCCATCCTCTACCTCTGTGAATTCTGTCTCAAGTACCTCAAAAGCCTGAAGTGTCTCCAGAGGCATTTGGTAAGAATCATCAGAACGTCACGATTTTAAGGCCTTAATCGCTCGCTGTTTAGATGTTGCACATGGCGCTCATCCTCTTGTGTTTTACATCGTCGACAGACAAAATGTAATCTAAGACATCCTCCAGGCAACGAGATCTACCGCAAAGGCACCATCTCCTTTTTTGAGATTGACGGCAGAAAAAACAAAGTTAGTGACCATTTTTCTCATCTTCAAAGGGTTTTTTCTGGAATTTATTGTTTTTTTTATTGATATATTTCTGTCATATTTTCCAGACTTATTCCCAGAACCTGTGTTTACTTGCGAAGTGTTTCCTGGACCACAAAACCTTGTATTACGACACAGACCCTTTCCTCTTCTATGTAATGACAGAGTATGACTCCAAAGGCTTCCACATTGTGGGCTACTTTTCTAAGGTACACAAATAATGCAAAACTCTTTGTTTGTGTGTGTGTGTGTGTGTGTGTGTGTGTGTGTGTGTCCACTCATAACAACTTGGAGACAGTCTCATATTAAAAAGGTGTTCCTATACAACTAAAATGTCCTTGTCTTTGTGCAGGAAAAAGAGTCAACTGAAGATTATAACGTAGCCTGCATCTTGACCTTGCCTCCCTACCAGCGGAGAGGCTACGGCAAACTGCTCATTGAGTTCAGTAAGTGTGCCGTATATTTATATATAACTCTCTTTCTCTCTGTGTTCACCTCACCTGTGCTAATCAGTTCCCTGTGTATATTTGTCAGGTTACGAGCTGTCCAAGGTAGAAGGGAAGACGGGGACTCCTGAGAAGCCACTTTCTGACCTGGGTCTTTTGTCCTATCGTTCCTACTGGTCCCAGACCATCTTGGAAATTCTCATGGACCTCAAACCTGACAATGGAGAAAGGCCGCAGATTACAATCAAGTATGTGCCACCTGTCAAACCCTTTAGAGATAGGGTTGTATTTTAGTTTTGGTTGTATTTGTTTAAATTCTCTTAACTTCCTAAATCGGATCTTGTGTTACTAAAAAGAAAACAATCTGGTGTCTGGCACAGGACTGTAATAAGCCTCTGTCAATCATTTTATTTGGCCGAACTGCGCACTCTTCTTTAGAGTCCCTAATGATAATTTTGGGGTCTCTTTGGAGGACCGTCTATAGGAACCGACTTGCTGACTTTCTCGCTAGATTCAGCAACCTTTGGAGACACAGGACTGGGTTGTTCGGTTGGATACTTTGAAAATCAAGCCTAATCTTGTTGGTTCCTTAATATTGCCGACACCAACTTTATTGTATCCCAAGTTTAAAGATTGGCTCACTTTTCATTTGTCCTGTTCTTTTGAACCTACAGTGAGATCAGTGAAATCACAAGTGTAAAGAAAGAAGACGTCATTTCAACGCTTCAGTACCTAAACCTCATCAACTATTACAAGGTGAGAGACTAACGCCGCATTCCCTTTTTATTTCCTTTATCCACAACCTTGACCTTTCTGATGGCATCTGCAGCATGGTGGTGTGTCAATTAACAAACTTGCTGTGTAAATTTAAAGTTTTGTTTGTCTTGTGATTTTTTTTTAGCCCTCTCCTTGGTACATGGATTCCATCCACTGTAAAACTTTAAAGCAGTATAAAACCACTGATCTCCACACTTTGTCATTAGTCTTCACACAACTTTCCATCAGACTGTTTCAGATGTTTTGAATCTTTAATACCGTGATGATTGGGAGAAGCATTGTTTTCTTTTTATTTAATAACGGAAAACAAGTTTTTGTGTGGAAATGTATAGCTGTTGAAATATGTTTAATTTGATGCCAAAGCTGATAAAACACTTGAGGGCTCCACGCGGATTACCTATTAATGTCACCTGATGAGCTTATTTCCCCCCAAAAAAGTCTGCTGAAGAAAATTTGATTTGGCGCTCAATCTAAAAGTTTTTTTTTCTGGTCTTGAATCCAGGGCCAGTACATCCTGACTCTCTCAGAGGACATTGTGGACGGTCATGAAAGAGCGATGCAGAAGAGACACTTGCGCATAGATCCAAAATGCCTTCACTTCACACCTAAGGACTGGAGCAAGAGGGGCAAGTGGTAGAGTCCCGATTCACTGACTCACCCCCAAACCGCCAGTTCGCAGACTTGAAGCAACCGGATCAGATCAAGGTTTTTGTCCAGGTTTTTCATGTAGAACCTCAAAACCTTTTTGAACCCAGGACTCTTTTTCAGATAAGACACAATGAACATAAATTGTCACTTGAGCTGCAAAAACTTTTATTGTGAATATTTATTGTATATTGTGAATTTAAAAAGCTCTCAAGCTTGGGGACTAAAGAGAGACTGGTTAACCGTGACGCCACCAAAATATACAACACACCTTCTACTGTGTAAAAGATTCTGTTTTTGACCAACAGTGCGTTTAAGAGTCAGATATGGTGTTTGTTCAATAGTGTACATTCAAGCCGACAATGGCGACCTTACAGACCACCTAATGGAAACAATATTGTTTTCTAGATCCACGGTGAATCGGTTCATCTGTTGACGAGTCCACATTATGTAAAAACCACAAAGAGCATTTCTTTTACCTAAATTCAACAAGGGACGATCGTTTTGTTTTAAGTGTGTGATTTTTGTCTACACCCTTTGTATCTGCCACACGAAAAAATGGTGTTAAAATGTTGTCAGAATTATTAATGTACCTCCCAAAATGTCCAATTCCTGGTGTGATACTTTCCAACAACATCACTGTCGTCATACACGTCATATTTAAGTTGATGACAAAAGTACAAGATGTGAAGTACTCCTTAAACTATGGGACAACACTCCAAAATCTTGTTTTCACTTTCTACTCTGAGTACACCTTTTTGTACGAAGGTGCAGGATTCATAATGTCTCTCAAACGCCTCTTTCTGGACACACAAGTTTGAATTGTTATGAAATACAATACCTACTGAGAAGCAGGTCACTCACTGATGAACAAAGAGTCAATGAAAAATGTATTGTGGGTTTATAAAACAGTGAGACGGTGA
Organism: Clinocottus analis; assembly: GCF_023055335.1. Taxonomy (NCBI): domain Eukaryota; kingdom Metazoa; phylum Chordata; class Actinopteri; order Perciformes; family Cottidae; genus Clinocottus; species Clinocottus analis. The sequence continues at coordinate 8,905,133 of NW_027176207.1, read as the reverse complement.
AAGGAAGACAATTTTAGGATCCGTTTTTGGAGCACAAAAGCAAAAATTCTAACTCTCGTCTCAGCGCACAGATAGTAACTTTAAGTTTATTGCGATTCTCCTCCAGTGCCTAAATTCTTATTTTTTTGTCTTTCAACAAACCGCGAGGACATACATGTTCTTGCAGTAATATGGCTCACTTGTAAATAAAAATAAAAAATACATGTATTTAAATAAACAGCCAAAACCGCTTAGATGAAGACAAACATTTATAAACGAGCAAAATCTACCGTTATAATATTGTTTAAAGAGCCAACATGGACACTTCAGGTTTGTTAACTTTCATAGTAGCAAGTCTGCTTTCATTTCCCTGTTTTATATAGTTGGAAGTATTTATGCTCTTAGTGATCATTCAGGATATTCTTCCTTTTTTAATATAATTCAGTGTCATAATCATCTGTGTGCAATGAGACAAATCAGTCCCCATGTTAAACCACATGTTACCCCATAAGTGTACATACTGGACCTGATTGTAAAAGAAAAAGAAAAAAAAAGATGAGAAGACAGAAGCCATGTTGAACTGTTAGATGAATGTAAATTTTGTGTACAGTTGTCTTTCATGTCTTTTTTTACTTAATGTAAACCAACTGGCTGCACAATATCAACAGGAAAAGACAATTGGTATGTTATACTTTCGGTTGGTGTTTTATGTTTACATGTCACAAAGGTTGTTAAATTTACCCTGTTGAAAGGATTTAGTACATCTTTAAGTGAAACACAGTTGACAGTATAATTTGAGCGTTTGATATAAAAAAGTTCTTGAATTGATAAAAAAAAAACTCTTTAAAAACCATGAAAGTGTCTTACATGTGTGTTTTTAAAAGTGAGTCTTTTCCACTGTTTGGTCTGAGGTATTTTTATTGGCAGAGAGCCCTGAGAACCAGCTTCAACTGCACAGGTGAGAAATGAAACTAAAGTTTAACTGGTCAAGATGATGAATGTCCTGAACATCACTATAGAGATCCCTGATGTTAAAATAAACATTGTAAAGTAATATAACTTGGGACTGGTTCTAGTGTGAGAGATTATCATCTGGAAAGTGCAAAGAGGAAATCTATGCAACGTGGATGCTGGTTATAAACACTGTTAAGCTCTTTTCTGCAAGTCTGATTAATGGCCACTATGAGGCGGCATTGTGATTCTCCCTTCCTGTTGTGCCAAATTGCATTACCAACATTTAAACCACAAGCTAAAATTCAGCAAGGGGACTGTTGGTTGAAAAGAAAATGTTATAGTACAATCTCACTATTGAAATTCTATTACAGCTGACAAGAGACTGAGGAAATGTGAACAACAAATGGACAGAAGCAGTGGATCAGGATTGGTAATCCAAGCCACAGGTAGAATCATAACTCCATAAGTATGATCTTGAGCTGACTAATCTCATCTCATCACTGCAAGTTATTGCAACGTGTCTTCTCGTTCGTTGCTGCTGCTGCTGACCCACAATCTTTGCAGCTGGACAGAAAGCGTAGGTTGACCGTGTGAAATCTTCATTAACTTCCTCAGCAGGGGCATATAAATCTGTTGAGTCAGCAGGAGTGTTCTGCACTAGTTTGATGTGCTAAGCGATGCTTTAACTTTAGCAAGTCAGGTTGAATTATCAGCCCTTCAGCTCTGGTGAAACCTCTCCCAAATCTCATCACACCCATTTTCTTTCTGCACCTGGCAGAGCCACGCCAGCCCCCACGAGGGCCGAGAAGAATTTCACACTAATCTAATATCCTCACCACATTACTCATTTGGGCAGCTTTCTGACATTTTGTACATTTCCTCATCCTGATTCCTGCCCAGAGATAGCTTGTGTGTTATCTGGACCTCTCGAGAGCCAAGCATTTTTTTTTTTTCAGGTATCGTTATTTACTCACAAGAATATATACAGCATACACCAGGGGTGTCAAACATACGGCCCGTGGACCGGATCCGGCCCGCCAGGGGGTCCAGACCGGCCCGCCAGGGTGTTCAATCCAAAAAAAATGTTTGTTTTAAGAACAAATTTAGCGGAGCTGGGATTCAAACCTCTGATCCTCTGCATATAAGACGGACATGCAAACCCTTGATCCACAGTCACAATTGATGTGAGCACTGATATTAATGTGTTAGAAGTCGTTAAACATGGATCACGTCATGAAAGTGGCGCCACAATCGTGTCACAAAGCGAGGGAACCTGCAGAGGAGAGATCAGGCAGATAAACAGAGGGCTGATGTCTGAATGTTTGGTCTTTATGTTTCTAGGCAATTGTTGAAAGAACTTAAAATATAATTTATCATCTAAAAACCTTCACCAATGATTTAAACATAAAGAAACATTGTCGTTAATTATGCGTTATTATGCTGTGATTTTACTGAATCAATTAGTGCAATAAGAAATCAATTAAAACATCTCAACTTCATTAAGACAATTTTCTGTTATTTTATGAATATATACTAAATATATTTTTTATTTGGATAGTCGGACAACATTTTAAGAATGAGCTTTTGTTTTTATTATGCTGACGGCTCAGGATAGCTAATTTTCTGTCACAGCTTCAACCCCTAAGTTTCCTGCATGTGAGATCCCATGAAGTGTAATTTGTCATAAGAGAGACGCAATTTAAGAAAGACAAATGTGTTTCTCGGCAGAGGAGAGCTTCATGCAGTCAAGTCTTTGCGGTCTTGGTGGAACATTTCCACACGGGGTCACTGTAGCACTGATTGTCCAAAATGACCTCTGGTGTCAGTTTGAGCGGCTCAGACGGCCACAAATCATGTTAACCATCAAACCATTATAAATAAGTTGGTCAAGTGTACATTGTGTTCATGGTATCAGAACAGGACATAATCGTAGACCGTCTAAAACCAGCCAGGATATTTACATTACATTGTTTTTTTATTAATGTGTGTAAGACAACCATGAACTCTTTACTGTCACTTGGAAATGTTATGTGACATTAAAATGGTTTGACTATACGCACTTTCCTCCACTTGTATATAAGGTGAGGAACTGTTTTATTGGCTTATTTTTCAGATTGAAACAACACTAAACACCATAGATGGCAACAAACTAAAAACACGGTACGCTTGCAAGGTATGGTTGCTTTTCAGAAAACTGTTTAACTATCAACTAGTACCTCTGGTAATTCTCTTATCTCTTCCAAGCACACGCCACCAGCAACGCAGGCTTCTCCTCCTCCCCCGCTGCCCAGCCCAGAGCCACTGACCTGCTAACACACACAGCCATATGGTCCGGCCAGGACGGGACTCCATGCCGTAATTAGGGGGATGGTGCCGGACACTTGGCTTTGCTGTAATGTAAGTTAAGCAGCACCTCTCCTCTCCTGACCGTTATTAATTAAATGGTTTACCCAACTTCTCAGGTACATGTTTTTTTAAGATGCAGTGACTGACGGGAAAAGAGCCATGTTGTTGCACCCCTGTGCTCACATTGTTCAGCAGGTGGATTGTTTGTTCTGGTCTCGACCCACACTGGCTGTGTCTGGGGAGTATGCAGATGTCTCGACAAATAAACAAACTTTCACACACACCAAAACACACACACTGCCATCTTCACCTTTGCCCCTCGGTGCTCGTGAGCCTTTATCTCTCTCGTGCAGAAGTCGCTTTTGGCAAAGACAAATGACACGAAAGGAACGTGTTTGATTTGGCATGTGCCTGTTTCCATTAATAATGGAGTAAAAGAAGGACTGTGGAGGTTAGTATCCTAAAACAACGTTGCGTCATTATCTTCCACACTTTTGGCTTTTGCTTGTCATGTTATTGTATGGGACTCTTGAGTCCTTGATTCAGCACATTTTTTAATATTCGTTCTTGCCACTGACGCATTTTGAATGCTCAGTTTAAGACGGAGAGCTCTCCTCTTGGCCGCTGCTGTCGGTCGCTGCCCTGAACGTCGCTCTGACAAGGAGATGGGGAGGGGGGAGTAGAGAGAGGCGATGTGTGTGTGTGTGTGTGTGTGTGTGTGTGTGTGTGTGTGTGTGTGTGTGTGTGTGTGTGTGTGTGTGTGTGTGTGTGTGTGTGTGTGTGAGACAGAGGGAGAGAGAGAGAGAGAGAGGAGAAAGAGGGGGTTGGCTTTAGTGTGATGTGAATGGAATAGAATCAGCGCGAGAGAGAGAAAGAGGGAGGAGGACAGCACAAATCAACCTGCCTCTTGACTTAACCAGCAGAATAGAAAAGCCGGTAGACACAGAGATCGGGAAGTGTGTTTTGTCGTTTTATTTTTGGAGAGAGGAAGAGAACGGCAGACAGGAGGGACTGAAGGAGGAGGAGAAAGAGCCTCACCGTGGAGATAGATAGCAGAAAAATGCTGTCATGGGGAGAGAAGGGGAGGGAGTCGGCAGAGAGGAACAGGATGAAACAAGGCAGGGTCGAGCGGAGCTGAAATGTGGAGGTAAGCCTTTTCTTTCTGTATTGAGATCACGGATAATTCACATTCCAGCCTCCCCGTGTCCTGTTTCTGAGGATAATGAATTCAGATGGATGGATCTGCACTCTGTGTGTGCCACATACCTCTGTATAGGCATGCATATGCTCTTATGCTCACACAATCCATCCAAAGACAATGTATGAGAGCCGTAGATGACATGAAATAATGGCTTGGCATTATCATATCACCATCTAGTTTGTCCTCCCTCTGCCTCTCGACCCACTGGGTCGTTGTCAGCGGTTTAAAAAATGCATTTTACTCGGGGAGCCCCGTTTATGACATTTACACGCGACATTGTAGGTTGGAATCCAGCTCGCAACCTTTGTCGCATTTCATGCCCGGCCTCCCCCTCCCTCCCGTCCTCCTCTCCCGACACTAACCCCCCATCATCTCTCCTGTCTGTCTCCATTGTGCACCCTGCAATGAGGCCGGATTGTCTTAAAAACACTGTTGTGACATTGTCAAGAAGCCTCTGCGAAACCTGGCTGTAGAGCGCTTCTGGCTGCAGGACTCTGAGATGAGGGCAAGGTGGAGGCAGGAGGGGAGGGGAGGGATAGATGGAGGGACACTGAGAGAATGAAAGAGACAGAAGATGCAGGAACAAAAAGAGGACCAGGATTCATTTTTTTTGTGTGTGGTCTAAATACATCATTTTAAGGATTAAAAAAAAAAAGGCCATCAGTTTGTGTTGCGCAGCGGAGGATTTGTGTGGATGAAGAGCATTGTAACAGTGCTTCATGTGATGTGCACAAACAATGATGGAATGGAGAACCACAATCAGAATTGGGGTGTTGTTTTCAAGGTGGCAGAGAAAAATGAGGGATGCGGGAGTCAGCCCCCCCTCCTCCCCTCCCCTCCTGCCCACCCCATCACCCCCTGCACTCCCCAGTTTAGGATGGGGCTGTGTGTTTACGAGACGTTGGGGTTTCAGGGGATGGATAAGGCTGCTGAAGGGTAAGAAAGGCAGGGATGGAGAGCTGGGGGGAGGGATGGAGGGGCAAGCAGCTTACATAAGCCAGTGCACTCAAAGGACGGGTCATTTAATTTACATTGAGCCGCATGGCTCCTCATTCAGTGTGGTATTCGCTGTGGTTGACATTAGCATTTTAAACAATAAAATGCAGTCTGACCTGACATGATGGAAGGAAGGAAAGGTGATAACTGAATGAGACTTGATGGCATTGTGTTTGTGTTCCTGGCGAGGCGGGCAGGAGGGTGCGATGTTTTTCATCAGGGTGAACTTTGAATGCAACTTGTTTTACTGTACAGGCATACTTTATGGAAAATGATAAGTGTGTCTGTATGAAGTGCTCTGATACAACAATCCCAACAGTATGCGACCTATTCATCCAACTCAGCTCCTGGAGACTTTTCTTTTTTCTTCTTTCCTTCTTTTCTTCTGTCATCATCGTGTTGCATCATCTATACATATCAGTCAAGCGGTGTGTCCATCAGACACAAACACCATCCGTATCTTGATCTAGAGTACGTTTGTGTTATTTGCCAGAGCAGGTAGAGCTCTAAATTGCATTTTAAGGCCTAATAATAGCAGAATAACTGAAGCCATTGTGCCCCCTGTAGTCCATGATTTGCTATCTGTTTCCATGTTGTTAATTTAATGATGGAATTGTTTTGCCAAACAAAACTGCTTTACAATATTTTCCCTGCTCTCCTGAAGACTTGTTTTCCAAGTCAAACTAGTAGTTTATCAATCACTGCCAGGTGGTTTTAATTAGTTTCCATTATTAAATCAACTCAAACAATTACATGTATGAATAGGAAAATCACGTCTGCGTGCTATTAGTCAGGAGTTAGTGCTTTGTATGTGAGTTATGATACGAGATGCGTTTACGGCGAACTAACTACTATTTATTTTCAAAATAATCGTTCAATAGTTTGGCTGCTGAAATCATAATTTCCACGAGCAAGCTGACATTCACATTGCTTGAACGTATTTAGTTTACTGTATTGTAAGACAGAAAAAAAGGTGGAATCACAGGATGTTTAGGATTTTTGCTGATAAATGACTTCAACGATGAATCAGTAATCCAAATGGCTGCAGTTGATTAGTTGATCTAATTGTTTTTGCTCCAGTTTGGACACTTCGACATCCAAAATATGAGCATTTTGATCTGGTCTGGACACATTTGATGTTCAAGAATCACCGTCATTTAGATCCATTCATGCAGTCCGGCAGCCATGCAGCTATTTGACAAGTTTAATATGCGAATCTCTGACCAAGTCCCCAAATACTCTAGTACTTGTTGTAGTCCAAGATCATAGAAATAAACTGACTTGTACATGACCCAAAAATAACTACATGAATAAGAGTTCTGCTTTTTTGAGTGCGAGGATGTACAACCGAGGGCTGTCTTTTCCCATGAAGGTCTTCTTCTCTTATACTATTCTGGGTTGAGTAGGAGGGAGCCGAGTCAGAGGAGGCTCTTGAATCGATCGGCCTACTTTTATTTCCTGCACCAAACAAGAGCAAAGAGAGCTTGAGTGTGTACACATGTGTCCGTGTCATGTTGTGGATTCAGATTTGGTGCCTGTCATCTATCATCCACATAGTCGGTACTTATGCCTAACGTGACCTCAAAAAACGTCGTTATTGTTGTGAAACCCAACCGTCGAGAGATACCAAAAATGGTAGAAGAGAGCTTTGTTGTTTGCCCTTTTTGAATGCAAGTGGAGGAGTGAATAACCTTTGTTTACTTATCACTGAATAATGATGATGACAGTCTGTTAGCAGCATCACAGTCGTGTGGTAAGACTGAGTCACTAGATCCATGTTAATATCTCCCGATGCAGTTTGTCAGCCAGGATTTCAACTTAAGCTCATGTTGTTTGTCCTGTTTTTGTGCAGATTTGTACTGTGACTCCGTAAATGACTCTCTGTCCACAAAGCATCAGCTTCAGCAAATAGCTGACAGCAGTCAGCAATCAGCCGGCTTCGCTTCACAATGTGACGTAAAAAGCAGGGGACAAAAAAGTTATTCCTGAAGGTGCCTCTGGTTTGCGTTGCACCACACAAGAGGGTCCATATATGTGTATTTCAAAAACAAGTTGTCCAAAATCCTGGATAGATACGAGCAAAGTGACTTTGATCTGAACATGTTTCAAGGTTACCAGGAGGATTTAGTTGTGAGTCAGCATCGTATCATTCCTCTCATTTGGAGCCATTTTGCACGGCTACACCCCGGCAGGCTCCCCGTGGGGGCTCAGCGAGGAAGGACAGGCGGAGCCTCCTCCTCATCAAATGGCAGGATGCTGGCAGTGTAAGCCTCTGGCTGGATCCTCTTAGCTTGTGCTCTCCGCTGTCACCTGTCCTCTGTTGACTGGTCGGAAAGTAACTGGCCTCTGAGTTTTTTCCTCAGGCTGTTGCCCTTTTTTAGTTCAGTATTACCTGTACAGTTGAAATAAATTAGGATGACAAATATTCAGTTCAAATTTTTCTCTTTATCTTTTGGGGAGTTAATTCTCAGCGGATAAACAGTTGCGTTGTCTCGTTTTAGGCTTAAAAAAAATGTGCCTGGATGATTTTGGGACATCGACTGTCTGCACAAAACAATTCTGTTAAAAGTTTAAAATGACACAAAGGAATGATACTCATTATTATCCTTTCTGAAACCCCTCAGTAGTCCATCAGCTGTGCTGAGTGCGATGTGTCAAGGGTACACAAAGAAATAAGTGCTTCAATTACAAAGAACCTAATCATTGTGGATGAATGATGTTTTAGACCTAGTTGAATAAATGACGTTTCTTAATTTTCTATCTGTTATATTTAGACACTTTTTGAATCCTTATGTTCAGGTTATAAAATCCCCTCTCAGAAATGCATTGGAGCTTGTTGTTCTTAATCACAATGACCCTCTCAGTTATGACACACATACATTAAACCATTAAGCGGTGCAGTGGCTCCTCATTGTTCATGTTGCTATTACAGGAGAAGTGCGCTCGAGGGTATTCGGAAGGACTGAAAGCAAACCAGGACCGACCATTCACGCGAGCGCCGCGTCACTTCATAGCCGTAATGGCAGATAGAGTTTTGTAATAAAAGCAGAAAACATCCTGCGCTGAGAGGAGGGTCAAAATACATCATGAAGTATATTTCCATTTTTGGGGCCAAAGCTTAAAATATTAGAGATTATCACCCGTGTTCATTTACGACTGATGGGCCTCTTTCTTCTGTCACAACTATGAGGAGGAAGTTGCAACCTCAACTGTTTCATTTGCATGTTAAAGGGAGCGGTAATGAAGAAGTGAGAGGCGAGAGCAGTTTGAGCTCATGTCTTTCAGAGCACTGACTGTCTGACCTCACAGGACCAAACAGTAAGCGCGTACAAGAAACTGTCTGGGAGGGGATGTCTCACATCTGCTTTGGAATTAATTCCTGCCACACTTTTCCTATTCTGAGTCATTTTTTTTAATGTGACACAAATACGTGCTCTGAAGTCACAGCAGTCATGTATCAGTTTTATACCTTGCTGGAGAAAAATTAGCACCATAAATAATAGTGTTGGCTCCAGGCTTATAGACTGATAAACAGGCTCTGTCTGTAATGACTCTGTGAATCCTTCCATGCAACCATTAGCGCACGCTATTAGCGCTATTAATTCACAGCGACCCGGCAACGCTCTGTCGAGTGTTTTTGTTCACTTCATTCACGTGCAGACAGAACCTGCGTCGTCTTATGAACACGTAGTCTACGCAGCATCACAGGAAATCAGCCCTTATCTGCATCGCCACAGTTGACATATTGGTGCACGAGCTGCTCGTTTTTATGTAGGTCAGAAGGTGCAGAGCCGCTGGTGTAAATGACACAAGCGCACCAGACAGGAGTGAGACTGTGAACTGCAGATAGTGCTTTCCGGCATTGTTCAGATGTAAAGCATATAGATACGGGTTGTTTTCACATTTGGATAATCATGATTTTTGAACTTTTTTTAATTGTGACACAATGGAAAGAGGTTTTTTATGCAAATGCAATGAGTTTTAGAGAAGCTCATATTAACACTTACACTGCACTAATATTTAAAGCATTCTTACAATATTTGTATATTTTATGGGGAGGGAATATCAAAATATCATAATCGTTGACCATCCTTATTAGATAGTGGCTCATCAGTAAGGTCATTAATTTAATAGTAATCTCCTTTTCGGAGTGATCTCCTTCTGGAATAGGCTTTTATTTCTGTGAGGGTTGTGTGGAGCCTTCACTAGAGCCTGAGCCGGGATAGTCAACAAGAGACAGTTGTCTATTCCTCCAAATTTATGACAGCAATTTGTGTTAAAAGCAACACTTATTTCGAGAAACTTGGTGGTTTATGTTGGTGCTGCAGCCATTTCATGGCATCTGGGTTTCATTCCAGTGGACAATAGGGAAAGCGAGGAAGTAGAGGAGGTCACCGTCTCTTCCTCTGAAAGTAGACGAGGTAGGGTGACCATTCAGAGTGCTATTAAAGCAATATTGAGCAATCTCCTTTCCTCTGCCTTGGAGCTGGATGCTCTGATGACTGAGGAGGAACAGTGAACCGTGTCTCAACATAATAGACGCAGTCATGACGCTGAGGGTCAGTTCCTTTCCCTGTCACACACACACACACACACACACACACACACACACACACACACACACACACACACACACACACACACACACACACACAGGGCGGTCATAGGGGGACAGCTGCTCTTCCTGTCACTGTGTGGACAGTGTGCCACATGTATAAGGCTTTTATAGAGTCAGCAAAGAGACACAAAGACACACACGCTCTTGAATCCGCTCACATTTCGGCCTTGTATCTGTCGGGCCGTCCCTCCGTCACACACGCGGCCTGCCACGAGGTGTATTTTCAGATACACAGGAAGTGGCAGTGCTCTGCCAGCACACAGTGTTGATGTCATGGCAAATAACGCATCAAACAATAGTGCAGGTTGGGTACTTTCTTCTACTGTGGCAGAACAATAGTAGTATAAGTGGGTTATGTTCGAAACAATTGCGCTTAGATTTGCATTTGTGGGTGCATCAGTTTTCAGTTGTGCTATTTATTACAAGAGGAAGTTGGGTTTTTTTATGGACAATACTACAGAGGGAGCTTTTCTGACCATACTTCCTCTGCATTTTCTGAAGGGGGATGTCCACTAATTAGGCATACGCTATGAGTAAACAGTAAATAAATAATACAAACTGCACTGATTTGTGAAATATATTCACATCTGCTGCCAGTGACAGTGTCCGACTCTTCTCACAGCTTATTTTTGTTGTAGTGAAACCTCGTCTCGTTACAAAAAACTTTGAAAAAGAACTGAAACCAGACCGGCCACCACTGAAGTCACATGGTCGATGATCTCACCCCATTGGTTTACTGTAAGAATGTGAGCCCCGCATGCACAAAGAAGTCAGACACAGTCTTGGGGATGAATCATAACAAATCAGCTCTGGTTTGTGTGTGTGTGTGTGTGTGTGTGTGCATCCCAGACGGTGCAAGAGTGGACAAGAAAACGACCAACCAATGAATAATTAACGTCTTGGTAACCCTCGCCCCCTTTCGTCCAGCTCCATTAATAATTTGTTGGGCAGAATACTTTATTTTTTTAAATTTTGAAGGAGGACAGCTCTCCTTGAAATTGCAGGTATATGCCTGTGTGGAGATGATACATGATCCAACTATAGAACCCAGAGGGAGGTTTGACCTCCACGTACAACCACAACAACGGCGCTACTCAGCAGAGCTGATAAAAGCAGCATTTTGCTGATTGGTTCTTTTTAACATTTCCACTGGTAGAAGTAGTTTCCTCTTCAGACTTCTTGGAGCTAATCACGCCCTTTCTTTGAAATAGGAAATGTAAATGGCTCTTCTTTTTTTTTAGACGGATTAACCCTAAAATATCCAATTAGCGTCAGTATACCACAACACAACTGACAAGAGAAACGTGTGGTTGGTTTTATATGTTCTGTGTTGTGACGCTTCAGTCAACATTTGTGCAGGGAATGAACACAACTTCATCAAATGTTGTTACTGCTTTTCTGTTATGTCAGCTTTACCTGAAAGTGTTATTAAAACAGGGCATCAAAAAGCATCAGTTAAGTAGGAGTGATGATACATGTGTCATATCGCAGGCAAAATGTGTAGAGAATTGTTTGCACGGTTGTGAAATGAATGGTTATCAATGGCGGGATCAAACGGTGGGTCACAGTCATACTCTGCTAGAGTACCAGAGTCTGTACGTGCAAAATATTGCTCACAATAAATAATTCCTTCGAAAACCTGCTCTTTTTCGTGCCGCCTCGACAGCTATCCTCTTTTTTTTTTTTATATATCAGCCCGTTGAACACAGGTTGCCAGGGATGCATGCTCATGTGTCTTTGGGGACCAATAGTTTAGACTGACGTTTGCAAACTGTTTGAATGAAAAAGGGAGATAAAACGTTACAAAAAAGAGAGTGCTGCAGTAGCATCCACTTAGCAGCCTCTGGACTTGGCCCAGTTCACTGTCCGCAGTGTGCTGAAGGGGGGCTGGTGGTGTAGACTGAAGATGCCGAGAGCAAGTGTTGGGTTTTTAGAATAAACTTGTTTTCTGAATCGGATCGAGCCACATTTATACATGTTTACTTTCTTTAAAGCTTTGCAGGCCAGTTCAGCTGAGTGTCACACATCCCAGCAGCAAAACAGGCATGCAACCTGATCTCAAATGTAACATAACAGGATCGCGTGGGATCAATAAGTGAGAGTGAGACCGAGCCTGGCTTTAAATTTCCAAAAATCAATCACTATTAGGAGTTGATTTAGACCTTGTGGTAAAGAATCGGCAAGGCAGCTTTTAACTACAAGGATAGACCGTGACACTGCAGCAGCTGACCTCCCGACTGTTGAGCTGGACGTTTCCTCGCTTGGTTAGATATTCACTGAGGTGCGGTAAACGGACGTTGGTGTTCGCGCTGGTTTCTCCATCTTTATGGATCATTTTCACGTCACGTGGCAAAACGCTCTGCCGCTTTGGATTAACGCCTGAATAATGATGTGCAGGCATGCGATGTATTTTATAACTTCAGTCATAAATTCTGACAAAGAAATGAAGCGAGACATCAAGTTGCAAGTTGCTGCAACTTGATGTGATGTAGTTGATAAGGCTGCAGTAAGAGCACAACGTTTGTCACTGATCCCATCTAATTGCAGCTAAGCTGTTAAGCTGATTCCTGCAGCTTCACCTGAACAGAATACAGATCCAATCTCATCGTCTATATCGGGACACAATCTTTCTTTCTGCAACATCAGCGTTAATTACGACAGAAGCACACACGCTGAGGTTCAATCGACTTTAGTTACTGGCAGAAAGCAAAAAGCTGCTCATTCATGCTGCAGTGGAGCAGCCAGTCTGCCATAGGTGTGGAAGGCTTGATTAGAAATGATGACGACACCCATCCTCCCAGGGTTCAAAAGTCAGTCATCTCTTCCTGTTTCACAGGACGCAGACTTTCAAGAGCGGCAGGCAAATAAGCCAAGCAACCCCGACTTCCCCAAAACAGTGTGTGTTTAAGTGTACTCTCCTCTGACTTCACTTTGTGTCCTGACATTGGACACCAGAGGCCCATTAACCTTGTCCTGGACTTCACATGGACGTGGACCTCATTCTTCGTCATCGGTTAAACCAAACATCTATTCTAAGCAATAATGGCCACGCAAAGTAAATCCGAGCCAGCAGAACAAAGTACAGGATTCTGATAGATATAATCCTTATAATCCAGAGTGCCATTTCACATTTCCCTTTCCGCTCCGAGAGTTTCAGGACGACCCCCATGCTATCATCGCCTCTGACGGAGCTCAGCACACGAGGGCATAGATTTTTTCAGCACTAAAAAAAGTCTACTTTATTTCATGCATGAGAGCACAACAAAGATAATTACTGTCCACTGGCTCCTAACGCAGTTTTAAGATCTGAGATGCAAGATTAAACACTGCTGTCTACATGCATTATTAAGATTCTCTGGGATGGAGACTGGCTCTGGTACCACGAGTGGAGGGCAGCATCCTCCCAAGTGTTTTAGGAAACGCTCCAAATCTTTAAAAACAATCCTGGAGAGCATCAGCTGCATGGCTGCTTCATCTGCCACAGGATCGGTCCTGTGGCCGATGAACAAAGACACCGTTTTATTACACTGGTTATTTAAATTGAGGCAATGCTTGAATGAATCAAACTGCACAGCCCGCACTGTCTGCAAAGTGTTGAGAATACAGCGGCTTTTACGAAATGGCCTGACCATATGAAAACATGTCAGAGTTATGATCCACAATTTAAATCAGCTTCATTCGGTGTGGATTAACGGCAGGAGAGTTGAGACACGGATGACATCTGGTGAGTTCAGTAACGTGAATATGGCAAAACAACCGGCTCGAAGTTGTCAAATTACTTTCAGTTCCTCCTCAAAGTAATTTAACGCAGACTGTGTAAGTGGTCCCTGCTAAGCAGCCCAGTGAAGGGGGTGAAAGTTCAGTTGATGTGGCGGTGGAGTTGTGGCTCAGGAAGCATCAGAGGTCATGCACTGTTTTCACCAACGTCTGTACTGACCGACATGGAGAAATAAGTGTTCCCTGTGAACGTGGGGGAGTGCATGCAACCTTAACTGTACACAGTGTCGGCTTCCTTGCACAGGAGGAAGGAGAGGTGGTGTGTGTCGCTAACAGATAGGATTAAAATAACGTCAATAGCAGCTATACTGGTATGGCAAGTGACGCACTATTTTATGTTGGTATTATGTTCATGTTACGTTCGACATTGATGCAAATAATGACACTTCTAATCTCGCTGAGTTTCAGACTGTTTTTTAAATATGATACAGATATTGCACAGGTTTCCTTTTTGTTCAACATGCCAAAGTATTTAGAGAGCTCCATACTGATGTAATGATAATGTATCCTGTTCTGCTACAGAACCGTTTTCAAACCAGCAGGATGCAGCAGCATCACAGAAAAAGCCAATCAGAGTTCAAAGAAAGCTTTAGAAAAAAGAGCTTCCTGTTGCTGTTTATTGTCTCAAGCCTTCATAAGACCCTCAAATTCATTTTTATTGCCACTTAGTCAGTTCTGCTATTACGAAATGATCCATTTATGATCATGTTTGGTTTAAGCCAGACTGATATAAACTTGTAAGACTGATCAGCGAGAAGTATCCTGGGAAAACATTAAGATGGTTATCAATTATGTATGTGGGAGGGTTTCAAGGGTATTTTGGGGATTTAAAAGGTAGTTGTTTAACTGAAAAAAAAGCTTTTTTGCTTTCGAGTCGGGAGGGTGTACAATGACATTTAAAAATTGTCAGGCTAATGCACGCAACCGAAAATACGAGAATACGAACAATAGGTTCCCAAATAACTTGAGTGGGCGGGGACCAAAACTATTCGGTTCCTCTGCACTTTGTGCTGCTATGTAAAGTACAGCACACACTTCTCTATAGTGGTAACACACAAAGAGACAGTTTCTATTCAAAGGAAGACCAGTGTCATTATAGTGGTCATGTTTTTTAAAGTCTGAGCCAGTGAAGAACATTTTGCATATCAGTAATCGTGAGAAAATCTCTCGTCTTGCTGTTTAACCGCTTGGCTCATTTTACATGAAATACCATTTTCTGTTTCCTGCACTTGACTTGGATTCAAAGGGAATGTGTTTATTACCCCCACGCATCTGTAAACTCAGATGAAAAAGACTAACACTACTGGACATATGCTGAAACACCGGACAGATAATGTACATGTGAATCTTGCAAACATCTTGATGATCAAAGTTCTGTCCGGTTCCTCTTCAGACCGGTTACAGTTCAGTCCTGACCAATTAGTAACTGAGAACTGGGGACATTTAGGCCACAGTTTTCTTTTGGTACCACTATTTAATTGTATTTTGCCCTTTTTTTAATCTAAAATTACAGCTCGGCCTACATATATGTGTAGTGTGCACACAAAATGAGCATGGCTAGTCCTGCAAACATTGTGTTCATGTTTAATACTCTCACGAGACCCAAGAGTCTGCAGCTATGCTAGCGGCTCTATGAGACCGTCCTGAGCCACAGCCCTGAACACAGAACGGGGACGGCATTGATGATACTGATGTATGAGTCCTGAGTAACATTACATAATACTTTTTTCTGTCAGACACCCAGAACCCACACCAGCATGGAGTGAATGCAGGGCTGTTAAAAATTGTAAGGGGGCGTTTTAGCACGAAATAAAATTGCCGCTAAATGACACCACACTTCTGTGCTCTTTTCTTTTTATTCATAATCCACCTTCAACCTCGTGGTTTTTGATACTGTATGCGTTTTTTTTAGACAAAGCATCCAGTTGAATTGTGGGAAGTACAATTATATTTTCCTCGATCTATGGATACAATATCTATAAACTATCGGTTATTGACTTTGGTGTTAAACTTTTAAAAGCGAGCAGTTAAATCATCATCATTTATACTTTTTATACTTTGATACACATTTTTACTTATTGTGCAATACTTTTATACACACTTATTTTATTTTTTATTCCATCTGTGTATTTAATATTCTTCTTACTGTTTTTTTTTATTTTGTTTTATTACTGTTCCACTGTTTATTTATATGACTTGATCTTTATTTAGTGTGAGCAAGACTGCTGTAATCCTGTAAATTCCCCACTGAGTTACTAATAAAGGATTATCTTATCTTATCAATATTTTTGCCTTAATTGTCCGTGTTACCTTCTTGTGGTATGACCAGGGTCGCCGGCACAAATATCGTAAGTTGTAGATTTGTTTGGCAAATCAGAGACCTTTTACCCGCCGAGTAGCGGGAACAATAAGGCACTTGTGGACTGGATATCACATCAAAAGAGGGTGGCACTAGTTGGGTTGCTATGGAAACAAGGACTTATTCATGGGTCGGGGGTCTTAGGAAGCTCAGGAATATGTGATTGGTACAAAGGCGCTGAGTGATAAGTGTCCAAGTTCAACCCGCGCTCTGTTGCTGGAGAGCAAGAGAAGTTCAGCTTCCTGTTGGAACAGCATGAAGGCAATCTGTGATTTGTTTTTTTGTTAAAAAAAAAAAAAAAAAAAAGAACCACCTGCCAATAACTTACAACTCCCAGAGTTTGAGACAGCGGAGCAAATTGATTGCTCCCACCTTTTCAAGGCTTTGTGACACATGCGCCCCACGCTGCGCCTCATAATCGCAGATAGGCGTAAGCAAACATAATTTGTGCCCACATGGGTAATGATGTTTGAGAACATTTGCAGTGTCCCCGAAAGAAACATGAGCAGGGTTTTAATGTCTGAAGCTCTGGCACCACACAGACAGTGCACAGAGGCTTCTCTATGTGATCCAGTGTGTCAGATGAGGAACCACACATGGACGGAAATGTCTTAAATCATCGTCACTACTTCTCTTTATCATTGCAAGCAAACAACATGATCAAGCCTCAAGTCATTTTATCGTCCAACATTACACATGTTGTTCAATCACATATGAACAATATTTGTAACACCAGCCATTGATAATCGTTTGGCACTTATTTTATAAGCGTACACGTAAGGCCACGAGCTTCCAGATCATGTCCTCTGTATCATTTGCACATGGTGATTCTTTTAAAGCTGATACTGAGTCAGTATTGGTATATTTTACCAATAAAGATAAAATAACAGGTTATAGTCTTTCCCAACCAGCGTGACATTCCTGGCGTTGCACGTCATTCTTTAAGGCTTCAGAAGTTAGACCAACACATAGAATATGATCAAAATGTGCATAGTTTTGATTGGTAGGTAGTGTTGAATCCGGCCTACACCTGGATCCTGCCTGTTTTCAGTATGGTAAAGATTGCAGCCCGTGTCAGCTTGTTTCGGAGCATTGCATTCAGGCGGTTGTTATTTTAAAGAAAACAAGTGAAAAGTTGCAGCTTCAAATTAAAAACATTATATAAGTTATTCTTAACAAAAGCTTCAAAACAGAAAAATGGATGACTGTTCAACTATATGTCCAACACCACTATTACTGACTATAATGCGAAACAGGCACAGAGGACAAAGTGATGCTGAAAGTGATCAAATGCATTCAAAACAATGGCGCGCTACAAAGCCTTTTTTTTCCTTTGTTGAAGCGTAGACATGATCCACTTCAGTAATAACAAAAACCTTTAGAAACTGGCTAAATCTGCAGTCAGCAACATTTCCTGCTAACAGTGAGCCCCTCAAGTGTCCCCAAATGTCTTATAGATAGATTATATAAATGCATGTAAACACCTCAACACACATTGACATACAACAGTTGCAACGCCTTTCACTTACTCAACTTTCATATTTGGTGCACAAGCTTATGTCTCTTTACAGCAAAATGGAAACGAAGAAAGAGTGTGAGAGCAGGCAAGAAAGGGAAACAAAGATTTCTTGTGACTTCCTCACTTTACTCTATAGCGTGTGTGTGTGTGTGTGTGTGTGTGTGTGTGTGTGTGTGTCTGTGTGTGTGTGTGTGTCAAGCTTTTCTGGTAGCGGCTCTGCACCACTGCACCTGCTCTTTAGGCAGCAAGCACGAGAGAGGAGATGCAAGCGAAAAGCTAGACAGGAAGAAGCCTCATACCTTACTGAGAACGACCAAAGGTTTCAGCTTGAGTTGATTGACGTCAGTTTGCTTAAAGACAGTGCATCTGCGACGAATTATGACTGAAACTTGCGGATTTGTACCTGAAACAAAACCCACCTTGTTGGTAAGTTGCAGTCAAAACTTAAAACAACGAATTGTTTCAGGACTTCAAAAAAAGGGAAGCACATTGCTCCACACTCAGCAAACTCTATGTGAAAATATTAACAGCTGATCCACTGTACTATATCGGTAGTTCTTCGCAATGTGTCTGTTGTTGTTGTTCTTTATATATTCTTTAAATGCTGGTGTAGGAGTGAACTGTTTGTGTGTGAACGTATGTGAGGGTGGGAGACAGCTTACGCGTACTTCTCGTATGTTGGCAGAGTGAGCCAGGAAGGCCCCCTCCCCTTTGTTAGTACTGTCTATTGTGAGCGTGTGCAGGCTGGATGTGGTGCGCAATAAGTCTGCTATGGAACTATTTAGGGAACTTTTGGAACGGAAAGTGTGTAAAGGAAAGAATAATAATGAAAGAAAACCAAGGTGCAAGGCATTGCTCAACAATAAAAGACGTCAGACCTGCCTGCTGCTTTATTGTCGAAATTCAATACTTGTTAATCAAAACCTTTCTTCTCAACAAAGCCTTTCTGTGTATTCACTGACAAGCTGCTATGGGTTGAACATGAATCTGTCGATTAAGATATTAGCGGTGTGGGTGAATTATGAGGTTAAAAGAGACATTTCTTTCTCCTTTTTGTCTGCAGGTGGCCAGTGGACCTGACGAAAAGGGAAGCAGCAGGCACTGATCAGTGCAGAGGAATGGATGCCATGTTAGAAAGGTTGATAGAGCCTCTGCTACAAAGAGGACTCGGGCTCCAGTGAGGATCCGCTCATCCTTATTCTTAAGGAACCCAACTGGAGCACCATCAAAACACACATCTGCACACCTGGATGGACCCCTGCAACCAGACGCAGATGAATATTCTCCTCAATCTCCTTCATTTACACTTCAAAACTGGTTGACTTGGGATAACGTGTGGCACCTCACAGGTTGAGAAGATCCAACCACCTGAAGTGGTGTGAATGAGGAGTATAGTTGTTGCTTTTTCATCTTCGCACGCAGTGCTCCCGTCTCACACCAGCACCATAGAGACCAGGACAGGCATTTTACTGGGAGAGCAGACCGCTCTGGACCAGAGTGGAGATTGTTGTCCTGCAGTCGGTTTTTCAGGCGCCATGCAGTCAGATGACCTCTTCATCCGCAAGTTTCGCCGTCAGAACATGCGGCCGCCTATTGCCACCGTCAACTTTGACCCCAACCGGGAAGCAGGTCTAGTGGAGTGGCCGCCAAGGAGGGAGGCCGACGGAGCCGAGGATGACAGCCTCACTCCGAGTCGCGTGGGCCTGACGCTGAGGTCGGTGGGCCGCGGCCACATCATGCAGAGGAGTAACAGCGATGTAACCTTAGGAGACTTGGACTCCTCCGGGAAGGCAGGGGGGAAAGCCGCTCGAGTGGTTGGTGAGAAGGTGGGTGCGGGGGCTCAGGGTGACGGGGGTATGCTAATACACAGGGAATACGGCAGCCTGTCCTCACTGGAGAGACAGACTCGAGCACAGGAGCCAAATGCAGACGACCAGGGGCCCCTGAGTCCAAATGCCCTACGCTTCAAAGACCCTTTCCTGCTTTTGGGCCTGCAGGGCAACCCTCCAGAGCCTGATGGATTCTTTCGGGGTCTGTCTGTTTCCACAGGGGACTCCCCAAAACCTGCCAAGCCGCCAAAGCCTGAAGGTCTCAGTAAGAAGACCAAACCCCCTCAGATACCTCAACCAGGTCCATATGACAACATTGGGGGCGGAGCCTGGGTGAGGAACTTTGCCCACTACGATGTCCAGAGCATCCTGTTCGACCTCACCGAGGCGGCCACAAACAGAGACAGCATCGGGCGGAAAAAGAACATCACCTCAGGGGCTTCAGCCGCCTCCCAACTGCGCCCCCTCTCCCAAGCCACCCCGTCCTCACCCGCACAGGGCGGGGGAGGCAACGGGGTGAATGCAGACGACCCGGAGCAGTCGCTGCTGCTGGACGAAGGGGATGGCAACGATAACGAGCTCCTGCTCAGCTGCCCCCACTTCCGCAACGAGACGGGGGGAGAAGAGCAGGTGGGTCTGGGTCAATCCCAGGGGAGGCGGGGACTCTGGTCGAGCCTGCGAACCCCCAACGATGCGGTGTCGGTCCTGGAGGAGCCCCGAGAGAGTCACGTTCAACAGCAGGGCAAGAGCAACTACTTTATAGAACATGCAGATCTGGGAGCCCATTACTACCGCAAATATTTCTACATGAAAGGTATGTGTAGTGGAACTTCTCATCATTTATGGTCTGTCCATTCATAATTAAGTAGGGGGTAAGTTAAAAAATAATGGGGTTGGGTCATGTATTGATATGTTAAGGTGGAGGGTATCGAATAAAAAAAGAATATATTAACTCTTGGGAGAGTCTGGGCATTTTTTGTGTGAAAGAAGTGAAAGATTCAGCCCTCCTCTACGCCATATAAAATGTACAAACACTTTTCTTTGAGTGTCATATTTTCACCCCAATGCTGTCACAGTTGAATTTTACTGTATTGTCATTGCAGAACACCAGAATTTCTTCGGCATGGACGACCGCCTCGGCCCAGTGGCCATCAGTTTCCGTCGAGAGGAGAAAGACGGATCCAGCGGAGCTCAGTACAATTACAGAATCATCTTTCGCACCACAGAGGTAAACCGGCGCTTTCCATCCTCAAAGCTCTCCTCAATTTCAGTGCATGTGAAATTGGTTTGCCTGGATGTGATGACTGTGAATCGTCTCCGCAGATGAAGACACTGCGAGGTTCCATCTTGGAGGAGTCCGTGCCTTCTGCCGCTCGTCACACAACCCCTCGAGGCTTGTCTCCCAAGAGGCTGCTGGAGTTCATCATGCCCGAACTCAACCTGCAATGCCTTCGCTTGGCTTCAAACTCCCCCAAGGTCAGGGACACCCTGCTGAAGCTGGACGAACAGGGGGTAAGTAAAGCGACTTCTGCTGACACCAAAGACTGTCAGACAGAAAGCTTTTCAGGACATGGGGTAGCGGCCAATAGCAGCAGAGAGACATTTTTAAAAGTCAGAAACAAACAATGTTTCTTTTTCTTTTGTGATATCACATTTACAGGCTGAAATTAGTTCAGTTCAATCACATTTTTAATAGTTAATATCTCCGTAATCTCTTCAATAAATAAAGTAAAGTTATTTCTTAATTAAAGTAGAAAGGTCCATTACAATAACAATTGTTTGTCATATGTTTTTGGAGCCCAAAGTGTCCTCCATTTGCTTCCAAACAGAATAAAAGGAATAAGTTGAGGCAAAGCAAATCTTCAAAGTTGAGAAAAAGTGACCAAAATGCTCTTAGATCATTTTCTGCTGATCGCTTTAACATTCAAGCTCTATCACATTCATTTCTATGCTGACCATTTAAACCCACACACACACCAACTTTTAAAGTAAGCTTTTTCTGAAAAGGAATGAGCAACTTTGACAAATTAAACTCTCTGTTAGACTGTTTTAATGGTGTTATGTGTGCTGTGCAGGTGTAAAACATTTTACAGCATAAAGTATCTCAGACAAGCTTTTCAGCTGTGAAGTAAGATGTCAAATCAGGATGCTGCATTAAGTGAAAGTTCATGCCAGGATATTTATAAACCCTGTGCTTCTCTGTCTTCTAATCTAGCTGAATTTCCAGCGAAAGGTTGGCGTGATGTACTGCCGGGCCGGGCAGAGCTCCGAGGAAGACATGTACAACAACGAGAGCTCGGGCCCGGCGTTTGAAGAGTTCCTCGATCTGCTCGGGGAGCGTGTGCGGCTGAAGGGCTGGGAGAAGTACAGAGCCCAGCTGGACAACAAGAGTGAGCTGGAAAAATACACACCACGCCGGCATCTATTGGCTGTATCTCACCTTGTCGCAGGACCATTATCCGAAGGGCATCAGTGCACCACTGAAAGCCGAAGATAACTCCTATCTAGCCGCATGAAATCTGAGTAATGCCTGCAAAACAGCATAGTCACTGCTGATTATCTCAGAGCTGTTTTCCCCTCAGTGAGCGGCAGAGAACAGCAAATGAGACAGATTTCACCCCGACTGTGTCAATTTGAGTCTACTCTTTCTTTCGAAATCCCTATCGGTCTTTCTCCTTGCGTGATTTGTGTTTCTGTGTCTTTTGCTTGTGTAGTGGACTCAACTGGGACACACTCGCTCTACACGCGCTACCAGGACTATGAGATTATGTTTCACGTGTCTACTATGCTGCCCTACACAGCCAACAACACGCAACAGGTAAAAAAAACACCCGTTTATATATATATATATATATATATATATATATATATATATTTTGGACCCCAACCGGGAAGCAGGTCTAGTGGAGTGGCCATCAAGATTTGATATATGATTCGCTCCTTCTGTCATTTGTGTTGCAGAACCATTTTTCCAAACCACGTTTTCATTGCTATTCGTAAAATACAATGGCATCAGTCTTGGTTCAGCCTTCATTACCCGTCTCTGTTCAGACTTCATGCTTTTATAAACGCTTTAGAAAAAGCTTCTGTACTCTGCAACAAGCATGACATAAAAATCCTGCCCCCCAGTGTCCACTCCCACCACGGAGGTAATGATAGTCGCCTCTCAGGCAGGCTTCCTGTTCAGCAGACTGCCAGCTCTTCATATGAAGCTGTTTTCTGTCTCTGACAAAGAGACTGGACATTGAGGTGGATTAAAAGTTTAAATTGAACAAAACATGAACGTGACAAAGACCGTAGATGCTGTCCGTTTGTTGGCAGCAACAGTTTGAGATGTATTTATGTATTCATTAAGCAGTTTTTAAAATTGAGCTTCAGTTCTAGTTTTTATTTTAATTGGATCAGAATGTTTCTGTCATAAAAAACATTTACTTCAAGTTGAAGTTACAAAATGTGTCAAATTAGCATTGAGTTGTGCTAAGAACAATAGCAACATCATGGACACACAAGCTTACTTCAGAGAACATTTCGGGTTGCTTATTTTATTATTCATTTTTTGTTTTACTTAGCCTTTAGTTTAATTAACAGCATTTGTTTTTCTAACTTTGTTTATTCTGATGCACATTATTTGTTGCCTTTAAAACTACTCCACCTGAGGGTCTGAAAATCAAAGCAGATACACATAATCAACAAATGTGTACGCTTGTGTATACTACATAATAATATATAAAACATGGCAAACTGAGTTGTGGTTCATTCTTAGTTGACGAAAAGGACGTGTGCCTGGGTCTCTATTAAATCTTCTGTTTTGCCTCTCCAGTTGCTCAGGAAGCGGCACATCGGTAACGACATTGTAACGATCGTGTTCCAGGAGCCCGGCGCCCAACCCTTCACGCCAAAGGCCATCCGCTCCCATTTCCAACATGTCTTCATCATCATTCAGGTCCATGAGCCCTGCACCGACAACACCTATTACAGGTCTGAGCATACCTCTTGCACTATGTTGTAAATATGTACATCTCTTTTCACCCCCCGAAAAGAAGGTTCCTTCTTTTACAGGTTGAGACAATAAACTCATGATCAGCCACTGGGTTTTATGTGTCATAGGAAGTAGTGAGTTCTAGGCCTTAAGGAAAATACAAAAAAAAAAAAATTGATCACAGACAATTTTACTGACCAGGTAAAGATTGGTGTTCAATATTACACAAGTATCTAGTACATCTTAGTAGTTATGGGCCATCTCAGGAGGAAACCCAAATCTGTGCTCCACAGAAGCAGGTTCAGTGTCAATGTTTGTTATTCTGGAGAGCACCGGTCCACAGTCAAGCTCTGAAAAACAAGACGTAGATTGAATGCTTCTTCTGCACTCTCTCTTACTCCAGCATTCCTGTTTTTCTCTCTCCCTCTCAGGGTGGCTGTGACGCGCTCTAAAGACATGCCATTATTTGGCCCACTCTTCCCTAAGGGCGCTCGATTCCCTAGCTCTCTTGCCTTCAGAGACTTTCTCCTGGCGAAGGCCGTGAATGCTGAAAACGCCGCTGAGAAGTCGGAGAAGTTCCGCTCCATGGCCACCCGCACACGGCAGGAGTACCTGAAGGACCTGGCTGAAAACTATGTGACCACCACACCGATTGATTCCTCCACCAAGTTCCCCCTACTCTCTCTAGGCGGCAAGCGCAAAGACAAGCTGAAGGGCGCCAAAGGGGCCGAGTTGCACAGTGCGGGGGCGCTGGTGTGGGCTGTGATGGTCAACGGTGGAGATGATGGAGAGTCTGGAGAACTCAGGCTCCCCTGTCTGCTCGGGGTGTCTGCTGAGTCGGTGGTGCTCATTGAGAGGTGCACGCGCAGGGTGGTGTTCAACTGCTCCTGTCGAGATGTCATCGGCTGGAAGGCAGTGACAGAGACTAAGGAGGGGGGGCCCTGCTTGGATATCTTCTACGAGCGCGGGGAGTCTGTGTCAATCAGCGTGATGGAGAGCCAGGCGGAGGATATACGAGAAGTGGTGCAGAGGCTAGAGGTGGGCGGGCTGTGTTCGGATTTTACATTTGGCAGTGGGCGGTTTGTGTCTTTCTGATTCATTCATCTTCTTCTGCTCGTCTGCAGCTGGTGACGCGGGGCTGCGAGGCTCTTGAGGTCACGCCTTTGAGGGACGGCGTCGGACAGCCCGGCTTCCTGATGAATGAGGAGGGCTTTGTGACGGAGCTGCAGCGGTTCTGTTACGCTGAGAGCGGAGGCCTGCAGCTGTGGGCCCGCGTGGTGCGACTGTGCGGCCACTCTCTGGTTCACTTGAGCCCCGAGGAGAGGACCAGGCTGCTCCGCACCGCGCACAAGATCCACATCACGGTCATCCCACCTGACGAGAACGGCAAGCCACGCAGGTGGGTGAAGCTGCAGATATGAGTAGAAGGAGAGGGAGGAAGAGAAAGGGAACACTAACAAGGGCACTTATGGGTCAACAGACGCAGGGAGAGGCTGGAGAAAGGGCTCATGGGTATAAAGCATGCTCCAGAAAAGTGGATAGTAATCCCAGGGAGGCGGTGAGAAAAAGGTTTGACAGCCAATAAGGAGGAGGGGGTCAGTGGGACACGTCAGTTCAGGAAAACAAGAAAGGGGCCACTCAGAGGTCATGGCTCACTCTGCTGTTGATAACAACCTGCCATCAGTGTCACACCAGCCAGCTAACGGCCAATCAATCCCTCTAATGATCTTTAATCACACTGGCAAAGGGCGTCCCGCTGCTAACAGCAACTTTCCACGCAGCTGAACTCAGTGTTCCCAAAGGGATATATATATATATGAAAGGCAAAAATATTGCTTTTTTTCCATGTCATCTTTGTTATTGGCTTCTAGATTACTTTTATGACTCAGCAGTGGGATGAGATGCTGGCTGAAAAAGAGAGGTGTCAGTTGTGTGAGTGTCTTCTAACTGTGTATGTTGTGGTTTTATGTTCTGCAGAAGTTTCTCCGAGCTGTACCAGAAAGCCATCAAGGACGCGGAGTGTAAACCTGGCGAGGATCAGTCTGGAGAGGCTTGGGTACTGGACGACAGGGAAGAAGAGGAGGAGGATGACGAGGAGCAGCAGCAGCAACAGGAGGAGGAGCAGCAGCAGCAGCAGCAGCAGCAAGAGGAGGAGGAGGAGCAGCAGAAGGAGGAGAAAGAGGAGAAAGCAGAGGAAGCAGAAGCAAATGAGGAAAAGCTGAAGGCGAGTGGGGTCAATGAAGCGGACATGACGGAGGTGCAGATCGAGGCCGAACAGGGCGAAGGACAGTTGTGTGATGGAGGGCAAAGTGAGACAAGTCATGGCTCGCTCCTCGCGCCGCACAGCTTACCTTTGTTACGGGCAACTTCTCTGCAAGACCAACCAGCCATTCAGAGCCAGGAGGGCAGTGGCTCGCAGCTCACACGCAGCTGCTCTTTGGAGAGACAGCCGAGCTACAGGGATGCGTGTGACGGGTAAGTGTTACTAAAGATCATGTCGCTGTTCATTCAACCTCTCATCGCCTGAATATGAGTGTTTTGGAGACATTATAGAGAGATATAAATAACAAGACATTCAGCTTTGAGAAATCGTTCTAGTTACATCTCCAAACTGGGAGGCTGTCAGGTGGAAAGCTCTTAAATATCCTCAAACTGAAGCTGACTCATAACAATTTAATCTCGGAGTCATAGTGCGTCACATTTCCTGCAAAGAACAGGGTACGGTGAAAGGACACCACGCAATGGGTCACTGCTTCACTGAACCATGTTAACTTGATGAAAAAGGTTTAATATTATGTTTCACATTGATGTTCCTTTTTCACGTGTGTGCGGTTGGAAAACATTAAAATACATTTTTTATTTTTATTTTAGTTAAGTCAAGTTAAATTAAGAAGTCATGTAAATAACATTAAAAAGCCCACTTGTTTCCATTAAACAATCACTTTTACATTGGTCCGCACTGTATTTCCTCATCCTCCAGAGTACCAAGGTGTCCTTCTCTGACAGTCAAATGAATGTTTGCCAAGTATTCAGCTCCAAGAGAGAGACATACACCTATGTACAAGCAGAAGGATGTGTGTGTGTCTACCAGACACATCTTTGTACGCACGCTGCGTTTCACCCTGAGATCTCCAGAAAGCTACAACAGCTTGAAATTGTGCATGAAAACATATTCATGAGGATAATATTAAACTCTGCTGCTCACCAAAATGAGTTTTGCTTTTCATTGTCGCGCAAAGCAGATCTGACTCATTTGACCGAAACGCATCAGATATGATATTTTTGAGAGATGATTTTGTGAGTGCGGGATAGCAAACATCAATCAGGCGTTAATCTGAGCCGTCCTGGAGATTGCTTGTCGAAGTGCTCTAGTTTCTGTTTTTTTGACCTCTTGATCGGATAATAAAAAAATGTCACAAGGCATCAACAACAGATTGGCTTTGTGTCCCCCCCCCACTCCACCACCACCACCACCATCACATTTCTCCCTCTCATTCTGGACAGGCACGTGTACGACAACGTGGGGCTGAAGGGGGAACGCCACCTCTATGAAAACGTAGGCCAGCTGAGGGACGCCACACCTGATCTGATCCTGGCTGTCAGACCCAAGGTTCCCCTGGAGGACGAGCAGGTGACAGACTGAGACGAGAGGACATCTGAGTGGTTTCTCTGCCCAGCAGTCCATCCGCTCTGACAGTATTGTTTCCCCTCTATCTCTATCTCTTATGTCTTCAGTTCATGGCCGCTGAGTTGGGTGATGACAAAGCCTCAGTGAGTGACTCGTCTTCCCGGTTGTCATGTTTAGACCGAGCTGAAAGAAATTCCCGAGCCCTAAGTCTTCACAACTCCATCACCAAGAGTAAGTACTTCCCTATTGCTGCTGATTTGATGTGTATATACAGTATAAATATGTGTATATGTGTAGTAATGTTATATTCCGAATGTATTTCTATTTTTATAATACTGTAAATATTAAAATGGCAGCATGTCAAATAAAAAATGTAACGTGTGTGAATTAATTACAAGACAAAGAAGACAAAGAGATAATATGACCCTGATCGTGGACTTAAAACAAAGCTCCATTCTCAGACACAACAACTGACATGACTGCTCAAATGATGCCAAAATGGAACAATTACACATGTTTGCAAATCATCTCTGCCCGATTTAAGCCTCAAAGTCCTTTTTCCTGGATTTTTTTCTGCCTTAAACCCCTCTCTTCATTATCCTCCCTCTGCTCCCCACTGCATCTCTTTTGTCCCTCCTCTTTCATCCATGCTGCCCCCTATCCCGCTAATCTAATATCGCTCCTGCTCCGCTGCCACCCCCTGCCATGGCTGGGATAAAAGGGGGACAGATGGGTAGTGGGAGGGGTGGAGTTTTAGACAGCCCTAAATCAAGGAGCCCCTCTTACACCATCTGCTCTGCCTCCACTGAGACTATGAGACTCATCATTTATCCGCCATAAGAGCACACTTGCTCATCCTCTCATCTGATTCTTCTGATTTTTGCGGGGGCGGCCTCTGAAGACTCTGATTGTTTCACATCACGAGTCTGTTCAAGTGAATGACAACTTTTAAACCAAAGATGAAATTCCATAAACTAATAGACCTTACAAAATTAACTATTTTAGCATCTTAAATGTCTTTTTATTGTCAACATTTTTTTAGAAATGAAATCTGAATGTAATAATTCACCTAAATGCTGTTGTTCAAATTATATACAGGTCATTGTCATGTATTTTAGTATGCCGCCAGGAATTCAATCTTAACTAATGTCAAAAGATCTTAAAAAAGTCAGAAACATCATTCAGTGAAACCGGCAGGCACACTAGATTCAGTACATCATAGCATTTCCTCCCTGTGCCTCTAGTGTGGAGTCTACACTCTGAATCTTCCCAGCATTAACACAGCAGCGCCCCCCGGTGGTGGCTTGTTGTTACTGTAGAGCGGCTTTCTCAGAAGTCTGCAGTTTCACTGTTCTGCTGTTCTTCAGTCCTGTAAAGAGAGTTAACTCTTAACCTCTTTCCCTCAGTTCTCTCAGAGACGACAGAGTCCACTGAGGAGGAGTGGCAGTCCATCGCTGACTTGGCCACGGCCTGCCGCAGTATCCTGGAGGCTTTGTCACGAGAAGGTGCGCAACTATTGACTTATGCACACCTCAACTACTGTAGTTGTAAAACACGATAACGGCTGTACGGTTAGCACCATCTCCAATACCAACAGGACAAGTTATGTTTTCAATCCTGACATTCAAGTTAGACTCTGAATATGTGTATAAATGTAACCGTAATGTTTGCCCTCTGAAGCACTGGCAAATACATTTCCAAACACTCCTGGCTGAATAGGTTTGGTCTGGGGCTGTTTAACTAATGGTTTGGGGCCCTTTGATACAGCATGCAAGGATCTTTTAGACAACAGTTTGCTTTTGGCTTTGTGGTTAATGACTATGAAACGGTCCTTACGCGATTCAACCTGACAACGCACCTGTGCACAGAGTGAGGTCCATATGGAAATGTGTTTCTGAGTTTGGTGTGTACGTGCTGGACTGGCCCACTTTTGGGATGAACTAAAAAGACAAAGGCCTTATCGCCTGGTTCCAAGATCTTGTAGAAAGTCTTCTCAGCGTGTTGGTTTTTGGAGTGAGATGCGCAATAGATCTGCACTCTATATGAAGATAAGTCTATGGTTGACAGTATGATCTATACCCAAAAAAAAGTGAACATCTCCCGTATTTGGCTGCCTGATCTTTTCATTATGATTTGTATGGTTATATTACATTCTAACCATGTGGATAATGTTCATTACCACAGACCATAAAGCCGGAGACCCCTCCCAAGCTGACCAGACTGACGGCAAGCTGAGAGACTTCAAGGAGAGGTGGGTTGCTATACAGTGCACACAGGGTGAAGCAGACAATTTAATGTCTCTGTAGTCACTGTCTTGGTTTTCAGGGTCATTGCACACATCCCGTTTTTACCGGCTCGACTTCTTTATTCTCTCTCAATTATTTAGACTTTTAACGGCAACCTCCATCTGTTTGAGGCACTGCGATGGTTTCGCTCCCCCATAAAGAGAGCTCTCTTGCTGACTCAGTGAAGCAGTTATGCGCATGCAGACACAGATGCACACACACAGCTTGTCTGACTCACTGGCATTGTCATCTTTCTGTAAAACTCCCACTCTGATCCATTTTAATTTTTTTTTTCACCTTATTTTAGTCCTACATGCTGTGTGAACATACAAAGTACAGGAAATGTGTCAATAAAGAATGAAAAACACCATTGTGAAGCTTTTCTTCAAAGGAAATCTTTACAGACGTCCACACATACTGTGAAGGTCAGTATTGATGACTATTTTACCTTTAATGTGGCTCCAACAAGCAGGTAAAATGTTTTTAGAAGACACTATCACATAAATAATCATATTACCTCTGATTAACATCTCTTTGTGACCCTTAACTTGCAAATTGCAACAATTATCACATCATGTAGAATAGTATATATATATATATATATATATATATATATATATATATATATATATATATATATATATATATATATATATATATATTCTCATCATTATTATGCTGTTCACGTCACCAGAAGCAATTGTTATATATAACTGCAATCAGACGAAATGCATCATGGGATGACTTCTCTCACTGAAATTAGGTCTACTTGTCAACCTAGCAATTACTGCCAAATGATCTCTAAGTATTTCAGGTTCAATGGCAGCAGGGACGGCGTCTCATACTCGGTGGCTGCCGCAGTGAAAGTCAGAACTAATCAAGCAAAGTGAAAAGTTCACTTGCTAAATGAGAGAGAACTTTTTTTTTTACAAAAGTATTACAAGAAAGACCTTTCTATAAAATACACCAGTGAATACATTCATTTTGTTCATCTGTCACTTCATTTTGACTTTCTCTGATAACAAATAATGTAATTGATTGTCGCTGCCTCTCTTTGTTGCAGTGACTCTCCAGGCCACCTCGAAGAGAAGGTGTCGCAGCTGGAGTCCATGCTGAAGAGGCTGCAGGATGACCTGCAAAAGGTGCTTTGACTTTCATGAACGTTTTTCTCTGTTATTACATTTTCCGTGAGCTCCATGGGAGAGTCAGCAGGTAGGAAAACGTATTTGTTCGTATTTGTTCAGCTTCTGTCTCTGGTGTGAGATTATTTGTAACAGCCCTTTATTTAATTTCCTTTTCAATACCAGCTGGCTCACTGTGGCTGCATTGAATACAAAAACACTCAAAAAGCATTCATGTACTCCTAATGTTGTATACCGCAACATTTCAGATTTGTAAATCCCCCGATACCATAATTACAAAAATGTAAAAATGTATATCAGATAACTCCTGTTATCAATATGTTCTTGTACATTTTTTGCTAATGCATGTATGTAGATGTCAAAGTATACTGAATGTGATGACCTCGTTATTATTAATCTCGACCTCAGAAACAGCCGCTTGACAAAAAACTATTCTCAACACAAAGTCCACTTATGTTTCCGGAGCTTTCAGCCACATCGTATGGCCTTCCTCTGCAAATGGAGTCAGTGGACCTTGTGTTGAGAATCTTTGGTCAACAAAGAATGTGTCTGTGTGTGTAAATATATTACATAAATATACCATTTAGTCTATGTACTCTCAAGACTAATGATAAAATACCATGTAGTGCTTAAACAATAACTAATAATAATTATATTAACAGATAATTAAACTGATTCATATAACTGATTCATTGTCTGTCATATATGAAGCAAAAATGAAATATTCTTGGTTGCAGCTTATAAAATGTGAAAGTTGCCTGCTTTTATCTATTTTATAGAAACATTACGGAGACTATATTTGGGTTTTGAACTGTTGGTCAGACAAACGGACAATTTAAAGCTGTGCGCTTGGGCTCTGGGCATTTCTCACTGTTTGTTTCAATTATTTTTTCAATAATTGTCAGATCATTCAATCATGAAAATAATCATTGATTGCAGCCATTTTTCACCAATTCTAGGTGATTAGTTGGTTACTCAGTCTGACCAGCAGGCCTCAAAGCACTGAGATTTCCTGTCAATCAGTTCAGTGGATTGTTTCTATTTCCCCACTGCAGCGTGATGTGCTTCTCTACACTGCTTGTGTTGTTTTTTTTAAGCTCTGTGTTTATGTGTGCCCACTAGTTTCCTTAAAGCCACCGCTGTACCTGTCGCTCCCCTCCCGTTCCTGCCACAGCGATCTGAGCGACGGCTTTTGTTTTGTTGTGTGCCGATGTCTTTCAGGAGAAGGAGGACAAGGCGGTGCTGCAGGCGGAGGTGCAGAGCCTCCGGCAGAACAACCAGCGGCTGCAGGAGGAGTCGCAGAGCACAGTGGCTCGCCTCATCAAAGTCACCGAGCTGCTGTGCAACGTCAACAAGCCCTGTTAGCTTCACCCCTGGGGCCACAAACACACAAATCAGCCCGAAAGATGCAACTCGTACAACGCGCTTGTACGCTCAGTAGACAGATTTTGTTCGTGTATATTCGCAAAGGCAGACACACACAAGCATCCCGTTCCAATCTGTGTGTAACCGCGGTCTCAATCCTGAATCCTGGACATGCCTTTTATTGAGGGAGTATGCAAATCAACCCTTGAAAAAGACAGAAACGACATTTCCAACATCCCATGACCTTCATAGACTGAACCATGTGCAGCTCTTAGGCTGCTGCGTTGGTGTGCAATGCCAGAGTGCTCCTCTTGGTGTATATGATACAGTATGTGCGTGGATGTGTGCCGCATGTGTGCGTGCGTGCGTGTGTGTCTGTATGTGTGCATCTCTTACTGTACCTTGCTTTGAATACTTGACAAGCTGGGCTGAATAGCACTTGCATAAAAAGTGGCAATTAAGAGAGACACTGTATAGCATGTTTGGTGGTGTCTTATCTGAAATGACCAAAAGTGTGTGTATATATATATATATATATATATATATATATATATATATATATATATATATATATATATATATATATATATATATATATATATATATATATACTGTATCACCAATAATATATGTGAACAGCAGTATTGCTATCCTCTCTGCCAGACGTGTAGTTGCAATGAGTGTGGTTTTGCCCGGCGCTGATGGTATGGAAGACCTTGAAACAAAACACGACAAGAAAAAAAGGGAACATGACAATGACGAGCCTGTAGGCAGCCTTCTACTTCAAAAGATGTAATGATGCCAACTGACTGGCCTCGGAGCAAGGCCTGTTATGTAAGGACATGAATCTCTAACCCCGCTTCACTGCTCAGTAGTACTGTATTTAAGAAACTGGAGTTTTTAGGGAGACATGATTTTTAAAAACCCATACACATAAAAAGGATGTAACCTGGAAATGTCATTTTTTTAAAAAGGAGCTGCGCATGCTTGTTCCTCCTGGAAGTATGTTCAAAACAGTATAAAAGGGATACTGACGAGGGTTTTTCCTGGAAACGTGGACAATGCCAGGAACAGAACTGCTTCAGCTTCCTTCCATGATTGCCTGTAGCTGTCTTCTTCTAGCCTCTCTATTGTAGCAGCCATACTGTAGAAGATCTCCTACTGGCCTGAACCACAAAATGCCAAAAGGCAGCTTTTTCTTTCAGCTGGCAAAATAGCTTTAGGTGTCAGAATAAAACACCTTGAACTGATAGTAAAATACAGGATATTGTATTTGAATATGTTTTTGTGTTTGGCGGATGTCTACAGTGACTATTTTGGGTAATTGTTTAGTATGGCTTGTGAGTGGTAGCGGTATGGACACTTGGTGAAATCTTACCATTCCACCCTGGTGTGTGTTTGTATGTGTCTCTGTGTTGTTATTGCACTTTTCTTTTTGTAAAATCAGCACTGAACAGGGCACATAGTGTACCTTATTTAGCCCAGGTTACGTCTTGCTCAACATAAGAAGGTGGATAAGCTCTCGTCCCCCCCCCCCACGCCCCCGGCCCCCACTCGCCTCCCCGACACCACCTTTACCTCACCTTTCTGTGTCCACTGCTGTTGGCGCCAATAACAGTAACGTGTGTTCAGAGGAGACGGACTGCTTCTCCTCAGTGCCAATGAAAAAGCGCGGGCAGCTTTCCCGAATCCTACTGAAAACATACAGGACTGGCCACAAACTAATCTCCCACTATGAACCATACTCTGACAAAAAGGGATGCCAAACGTTCGTCAGTCACTCCGACTCTCTTGTTTCTTGTACAAACTTCCTCTTGTAATTTTATTTTAGAGTCACTGTGAATACCTGGTACCAGCATATTAAGATACAATATATACAGATTAAATTATGAATCTAAACTTTATCAGTATGTGAAGATACTGTATGTACAGCTGAACCGTTCCATGTTACTTAGTGCATTGGGTTGTGTATGCCCTCCTTTTTGCAGGATGATTATGCAGAGAAGTGTTAATCATGACCATGCAGGCGTCCTGTTTCATCTCCTGTACATGCTGAAGCCTCGTGACTGAACAGGGAGGTATGAGAAGACCTGTTTTACTGTGTCTTGTATAGTTATTTAGATTGTAGGAGGTTGGTCAAGCATGAGAATGTGCCAAGCAACTTCCAAGCCCCCCTCTGTTTGTGTGTATGTATAAAAATGTAACTTATTAATCATGCAAATGTGGATTTTCTTGTAGCTGTTTTAACTGGAGGGAAGTCTTGAGGAAAAAATGTGAAATGGGGCAGAAAGGAAAGGTGGGCTTGGTTATACATTTTAAGTTTATTTTGTAGAAAACCGCCAACCATGATATGACATGACAAAATACTATCTGCTAAATGTGACAATGGTTCTTATTATTATTCTAATGTTGAGCTATTTCAGCTCTAGCTCTTGAATATAATAAGGTCTTAAAACACCATTAGGTACGCCTTAATGAGTGAAACTCTTCTTTTGGAATGGATGTTCAAACTGGTCATACTGGTGTTATCTGAAGGCTTATTCCTCTGACTTTGTGCCTACCAGAAAATGTAATGTATGCTTACCCCGCTTAGTGACCTCATTTCGTTGTCTTTGGTTTCACTTACTGAGGATTTTTTTGTGGCAGATGAAGGATTTCCTAAGATACCGTCACAACATCTGGTCTTTCATCCGCTGTGCGAGGAAAAGTCAAGTAACAACTGATCCGAAAGAACAGATGATGATAATAATAATAGATGTGTATTGCTGGTCTAAAGAATTGCTGAGACTCAGTGAGTGCCACTGATGGTTCAAAGAAGCAAACCGACAAATATATGATTTTAAAAAGCAAATTAAAAGGACAAAAGTGCTGAAAATGACCTAATGTTGCATTGAAATCCAGTTTAAGTTGATATGAATGTGTTGAATGGCGTATGCTTCCTCTAAAGGATGATTATTTTGGTATTTAAATAATTTAAAAAATAAATTGTCTCAGAAAAAAAGAAGTATTTGAAAGAATTGTGGCTGACTTGATGCAGATGTTTTATCGACAGTGACTTTAAGATATGTGTGTGTCGTTGCTTTTAAGAATGATCTGGAAGGTGTTTCTGGTTTTGGTTTGTGTGAGATAAACAACTCCAAAAAGAAACCTGCAGTGAGAATTCAGGTTTTTATAAATAGTTTTATTTTCGAACCAACACAGACAGTGGAGAACGATCGCTGTTAAAAACTGTAACTTTAAAGTTAATTGGTTGAATTGGTTCTTGGAAGAAGAAGAAAAAAAGATGTAAATGTAAGAATTCAGCTATAATTTGCTCACATACACCTTTATTTATACTTTTCGATCAACAAAAAAACTATTAAAAGAACAACTTAAGTTAGTATTATTTTGTCCATTTATTTGCATGATTGAAATGCTACCAAGGATAAAGTATTTAGAAATGGTAATATATTATATTATTATATTAATATAAACTCACAAAGGGTATATTAGGAATCTGATGCGGTTAGGATCACGAGATTACTGATGATGACAGAGAGTTAGATCCTCATTTGTCCAGGAGCAGAACCTGAGGATCTCACGTCCGCGACTGATGAACACTGGAGGTGGAGGTGAAACAGAGCTGAAATAACAGCAGCACAGGAAGAAACCGCTTCAGGGTCTGACAGCAACAACATGATTTGTCCGACAGAGGTCATGACCAAAGAGAAAAGAATGTAAAAGTCAGTCAACGAAGAGGGATCAAAGCACAAGAAATATGTATAAAATTCCACGAGGGCAGCAGGCTCCTGACGTCCTAAAACATGAGGCTTCTGCTGTCATTTTCAGTAGTATATAAATATATCCAGTCTAACTGGGCTTTATGCTTGAGGTACTACATAATTAGTTTTTTATTTTAGATCTGCATTTCCACTGAATATTACATCTCCAAAACAATAATCCAGCATTATTATCAAATAGCAATCAAATTGCTGCTATAATAGGAATTTAGAGGAAAAAAAAATTGTCCTGGCACATCTTAGCCTAATACAGCACTCTGCATTTATTCCACATCGTGGCTCTCTACCTGCAGGGTTTCAGTCATACCAGCTGGGTATTTGCAGTAATGTTCCAGGTGTAAATCAATCCCGCAGTTGAAATGAAACCCAGCAGCTCAGAGAAGAAGGATTAAAAAACACTCATCTCTTTACAAACTGCTTCATGTTCCAAATCTGATTTTTGTGTTTGTAGCACGGGACACAATCATAATTGTCTGTAGCTTAACTCATTAGGCAATATCTATCTGCCATTGAAGACATTTTAACAAGACATCCAGTCAATTGAGATTAATCACGGTTGAGAAAAACAATTTAATCTCAACCTTTTGATTTAAATGTAATTGTATTGTCTTTGAGGTTAAACAGTCTCTCAAGATTCTCAAGTGGTGCACTGTATATACAGTACGTGTGTTGATGTAAATGGGTTCAGCCGTATAGAACTGAACATCATCACAACCTTCAACAGATCTGAGATACAGACAGTTTTACTTCCTGTTACCGAGCACGCATAGTGTGTTGCCGAGCTCTGTCCCGAACCCTTCAAAATTTCACCAGAATAGCTGGTAAGTAGCACAGCTTTGTTTGTCGAGATGTTCTCTGTTTAACATCCGACAGGAAACAAAAAAATACTGACAGTGTATAAACAATAGGGCCTCTTCTCTTTAATCTGTTTCACGTTTTGAAATGATCACACAGTATTCACACCATATGCACCAGCTTCTACCAACTCTCAACTGTAATACAATCGATATGCTCATTTAAATACTGCAGTTTTGATTGAGATCTAATAATAAACCATCCTGCATGCAGAGATTTAGAGTATATAGTTTTAAACCAGATTGAACATCCTGGTTGTATGCACATTCCCATCTCCCTGACTGAATACAGCATGA
Source organism: Clinocottus analis (assembly GCF_023055335.1). Classification (NCBI taxonomy): domain Eukaryota; kingdom Metazoa; phylum Chordata; class Actinopteri; order Perciformes; family Cottidae; genus Clinocottus; species Clinocottus analis. The sequence goes on along the minus strand of NW_027176207.1, from coordinate 8,868,226 downwards.
GGTAAGACAAAAACACTTTCCATAGCTCGCTCCATGATCATAATACAGCACGACAACATCATACAAACATTCGCCAGGACTCGGTCCTCTGGAAGGCTTTCCTAAACAACAGCCGCAGAAAAGCGCTTCATCTTCCTTGCACTGACAGCAGGAGGAGAGCTGACGACAACAATGCACCGGCCTATGTCTTTATTTGGGGTTGGAGCGCAGGACGGAGTCTTCACTGGGAGCCGTGTGTCACACACACACTCAACGGCTTAACACCAGTTTGACTCATCCGTGTTCTGTAAATACAGAGGCCATGTGTTGGTGTGTGTGTGTGTGTGTGTGTGTGTGTGTGTGTGTGTGTGTGTGTGTGTGTGTGTGTGTGTGTGTTTAGCCTCCTGGTTCAAAGGGTGTATATCATATTATAAATGGCCAGGCCAATGTTGTTCCATACGAGACTACTAATATGCGTCTGCCTGAAGAATCACTGCTTTAAATTTACTAAACATTTTTGAGAGCTTTTATCAATACTACGCATCTATAGATAGAAACAACTGATAAATATTTGATCTAAGAGGTGTTTACAGATACATCCAAATAGTTTAGTCTCCAGACTAACATCGAATTAAATTAGCTATTCAAAACATTTAATAAACTGAACTGCAACATAAACAACTAAACTTCTTCACATTCTGTCCTTGAAATTGTTGCACTCCAATGCAACACAGTAATGTTTATGTTTGATGCATTTCTGTAAAGAAAACCAAGTTAAGTAAAGCATGCAACCTGTTAATAAGTGATACACCTCATATAACACACCATGTGTGTAAGTCAATGATAAACGTCCTGTCCTCTGGTCATAAATCAGTTAAACATTAAAGAATGGAAAAACACCAGGACACTGTAGACTTACTGGCGTTGAATGGGGCTACTTTCACTTTTTTATGTCATTTTACTGAATTTAAGGTCTTTTTAACGAATGTATATTTTAAAAGGAGACATGAACCAGACTACTTCTATCATACTTCTTTCCTACATGCTCTTTTACACAAAAAGGTTTGTGTACTTTTTTTTTTTTTCCATTTTCTGGGAATCTGGCTGAGTGGATTATTAGCAGACAGCGCTGCAGCAGTGTTTCTTAATCTTCACCCGGTTTCTGGAAGGTCTCGATGTGACAAGTAGCCTGTTTCCCAAAACAGCCACCGAGGCAATCCCCTTACTTTTAGCTTTCTTATTTAGTAATAATTCAAGAGCTGGAGATGAAGAAAGAAGATACATACATACACACATATATACACACACACGCACACACACACACACACACATATATATATATATATATATATATATATATATATATATATATATATATATATATATATATATATATATATACACACACATATATATATATATATATATATATATATATATATATATATATATATATATATATATATATATATATATATATATATGTACTTAAATACCACCTTTTATCAGAGTATATAGAAAGCCTCGGGCCACTGCTATAGTTTGACTGAATCTTTTGAGTGAATCAGACTAAACGCTCAGCGTGGTGTTCCGCTGATCGACAGTTGGTGGCGGTATAACGCAAAACGCGGATTACTGCCTCCACAAAGACAGAGAAGAAGACAACTGTTTTTTTTTAGTTGTTTTTTTTTACTTCTTTCCAAATGTTTTACAAGTGAAAGACACTCGACATGGTTCTGGTGAGTCCAACTTTCTTTTGTTGACAAGATATATTTTAAAAATAATGTTCTGCTTTTGATTCCAATGAATTAGTCCCAGGCCACCTTTCCTTGCTCCAGGCATACCTAATTAGCAGGACCAGGTGTGTTAATCCAATTAAGCGTTTCTCAGGTGAAACATGTCGTGCACCGTTGGGCCAGTGCTCGGCCCACTGTTAAAAGCTACTTACAGTGAGTGTGCGTGAGTTTTAATACGTGGGAGTTTGCGTCTCACCAGAGGTCCATAAACTCAAAGGGGTTATTTCTGTCCATTTTTTTTTAACAGAAAAAGAGTCCTGAGTGTGTCGCCGCCTGGTGGCCACATGTGGGAAATACACTGTGAGCCAAGAGAGAGAGAGAAAGAGGGAGAGAGAAAGGAGAGAGAGAGTGAAGGCACACGGAGCTCAGAGCATGTCGCCTCCTGTTGCTGCGCCTCACTGTGGGATCTGCTGTCGACCTTTCAGCCCGTTCACATGAGCGGAGAAAGCTTTTTCCACGCGTGTCCTCGCTATGCTCGAGCTGGAGGTTTGGCGGAGTGAGCCAGCACAGCGTCCGCTCTAGTCTGGAGGGGGAAACCTGGCTTGTGATTAAGGACATTTTTGTTTTTTGTTTTTTTTGACACAACTTGGCAGACTTGGCATTTGCTGCTGCCGGAGCTGTTTGTTTGTAGGGAAAGTGTGAAACAAGTGTCAGGAAGAGAGCAGCAGATGTTTTTGGTGGAAATGCGGCCGTCTGAAGTATGAGAGCAGCAGCGAGGCACCGGCGGCCCTTCCAGCGGTTCTGCTGCTGTGGAGTCGGGCTGGTCGCTGTCATTTGGCTCGCACAGGTCATCCAGGCACCAGGTGAGACCTTAATATAGACACGCACACGCACTGCACGCGCCTGCTGGCGTGCACAATCATGATTGTCCTATGCACATTCTTTGATTCACATTGGACAATTGGTATTGCATCAATATTAAGGAAAACATAATCCACAAAACATCCCCCACGTACGAATAAGTATAGATCACAGTTGATTTGAGATGCATTTATAGACATTTATAGACATTTGAGATGCATTTATAGATGCATTTATAACTGTGTTTGGAATACAGCTATAAAGAGCCCACATTTCAGATAAAAACATAAGGGACTAATCAGAAGGAAATAGTAAAAGACATTTTAATCCAATTTATTACAAAACAGATCTATATAACTATTATTTTCTCAATAAAGAAATTACTCTTAGAAATGTAATTATAAACATGTGCTGCTTTCTCCATCAAAAACTAGCAGAGTTAAAATAGACATTATTCTTACATTTGATTGCCTGAAGAATGATCACTGTCCAGCATTGTGCCATTTTTAAGGCCACATATTGTTTAAGTAACGTGTCAGACAGCTGAATTACTGTTCTAAATATTTAAATCCCAGTTTAGTAGTTTCCAACATGTTCTGCTCACCGTCTCTGTCCCTCTGGCCGTGATCTACTCCCCTTAACAATGCAGGAAGGTGACAGTTTGTTGATTACATAAAGCAAACAGAGATTGTGGCATGTTTAAATCCAATCACTGGGGATCAGTTCAGTTATGGGTTATTGCAGATTGACTCTGGTTATTAAATCCTAATCTCAGCAAAATACGATGCATCTCTTCATAGACTGCCTGCCCTTTTTTAATTTCTGCCGTGTCCCAGGTTGTCGCTAAGAATGTGTTTTTCATTTGCCCAAATAAATTGTTGTTAACTGTAGATAATTTATTAGTACATTTATTGTATTTGTCTTGCATTGTTTACAGTTCCTGTCATTTGAAATGTTAAAATCAACTTCTATAACATCGGTATCCGTAAATGGCTAAAGCGAGGTTCTTTGTTAGATTTTACAATGTCTCGTTTTGCAGCAGTGCACCGAAAGGCAATCTCCCCCCTAGCTCATTATCCTCTCATCACCTTTGCTGATGTTGTCACACTCTGTCTCTCTCTCTCCCTCTCTCTCTCTCTCACACACTTTCTCACTCATCAGCAGCTTCAGCACTAACAGCGTCATTCTTTTTAATCCTGTGTGCATTATAACGTTATGAATGAGTGAACTTTGTTTCAGCGGTGAAAACAGGAGTGTTTGATTTACATTTAGGTTCCACCCTAGTGTTGCAGCCAGTGTCCTGGTGAATGAGCCGTGTCATTAATATTTATACTTCACCTTTAAATTATGAGTGTGCCAACAACCAGAAGAGTTTTTTTGAACTGAGATCAAGGCCGCTCAACTCAAACCGTATAAAAGCAAGGGGCAAGACCTGTGGTCTGCTGTTTGTAATGGCCACACTCTTGCAATGCATTGCATGGAAAATATCGCACATACTGTAGCATCCTAAATACCACTGCTAGTCGAACCATTTATGGACGTGCTAGTCCAACAGTCTGTATCAATATCGGTCTAATTGTGACCCGAAATATTGGATTTGTAATCCGAAAAATAATTTACAATAAGCTACCACCTTTTAGTGAAAAATGTACGTATTATGAGGCCATTGGGAAGGGAACGGTGTCCTGGAAAAACAATTATGCAGCAGCAGCAAATATCACTTGAAGCAATTAATGAATTCAACAAATTTCTTTGTCGAAGACGACCAACGACTATCCATGTTTGCAAACGCAGGGAATTGATTCGCAACTTCACATTTCAAGCGTCACTAGACAACATAAAAAGAGAGTTGTCCCTCGTCTGCACAAGCAAGTGGTGGATTCCTTTCCAAACATTTATAAATCACAGCAGCAGTGCGTCTAACAGCTGACACATAATGATCCCCTGTGTGTCCCATGTTATGTCTGAAAACACTGAACAGACTTAAGTTTAGTGTTGATTGAAAAGGTTTCATAGTTGCGTTGCTCACACAAAACTTTTCCACTATGGCAAAAATGACTCTCTTTTCAACAGTTGAGCAGATATTGAACCTGCAATAAATAATGGTTTTGGGTCACTTGGGGGCTGCTAAAATATACTAACATTATCTTTTAAAGTTGAAATAGCTGTCGTGTATATAAACTGTTGCTAATGTACGCATCCAACAAAGCAACATTTAGAATAGCATCTTCTAGAGTCGTGTTTTTTTTCTTCCTGATGATGCAGTTTAATAATCGCTCTCTCTTTAGCTGCTCTCTGTCACGACGGGAGACAAAGGTTGAAGAGTCGAGACTGAACTTAAAATGGAAAACAAAGAAAGAGTTAAGGGATACTTCTATAGGATTCACATGCTTGTTCTCATGTGATGTATTTGTAATACAACCTGTTTATCATAGTCACTTATTGTGGAATTAGAATATTTCTGACTTTGGCACTTCTCAAATGGGCATCCACCCAGTAAGATAACACCCTCTGTTTTTCAACAAACACCAAATTCAAATGGCACCAGAATAATTTAGGAAATTGGTTACATGAAAGTTGTATTGTTTAGAGAAGAAATGAATTATTATTGGATCTCTATTTACGCAATTGTACTAGTATTGGTAAAGTAAAATCAAGCCATATTAGCTGTTTCCAAAACGGAAATTGTCACAAATTAATTGAGAACCTTACAAAGTAGGAAGTAGATCCTACATACGGTCAGATATTTATAGAACCGTGGTTTAGCTCCCATTTAAGACCAAATCAAATTTTCATCCGCTCTCTGACTGAAACATGACACTTAATAAATATTCCATCTGAATGTCTGACTGGAGGACTGCAGTGTTATCTACGTGGAAATGGAACACAGTGTTGGACTAAAATTCAAATATTATTTTTGATAAAGTAATATCCATAGACTCCAGTTTCAGAGGCAGCAAATGCGTATCTGCATTGCCACTATTGAGGATTTTATGGTCCGAGACATTTACTAACAGACTGCGGACCTGTCCTGTGGAGGCAGTGTTTGGGGTAAGACCTCAGGAAGCCGGTCTTTCCAGTCGATGTGTTATTGACGGGATCAAATGTCTTGTTTCTGCTAAAGGAGGCAACACTGGTTTGTCCTCCCTGAAGGGAGCAGATGATGGTGTGTGTCTTCAGACATTCATGCTTTAAATGAGTCTTCTAGGCCTCGTAAATATTGAATGGGTGCTGTACAGTGATTTACAGCAAAGACACCATTTGATGTGTTCATCATGCGTTGCAATAACTCCTGCATTTTGAATTATTCATGCCTAAGACAAAACAAAATCATGAATGAATGTCCCAATGTAAGCATTTGTCTTGGAGGTTCCCCACAGTCTGCATAGTTGTGTAGAGAGAGGAATTATGAATGATTGTATTTACATGTACTATGCTGCACTCAATCAACATGTTTATGTTCAGGCATGTGACACCAGGATTAAGATATTTCTCCACATTTCTGTAACCTCTTTCCAGGATATATTTACATTTCAGACCTTGAGCAGACAGTCTTATCTGGAAGAACAATCACAGTTACAGTAAAGTTGGCTTAAACACCATGGATCACCAAGATGTTAAGCAACTTTAATGCAAGGGTCAGAGTGAAGACGCGCTGTGAGGTTGTGCTCTTTATGTCCATTTTTAAAAAAAATGGCAGAGGTAGGGTGTCTCTATGCACTTTTATGAAATCAAACCTTAGTAGGTGTTTAGACTGTCATCTACAAATATCGTTGTTGATCAAGATGAGAGAAGCCAAGAACTGGGATGCTCACCACCTCCGCTAAACACTGTCTAGCGTTAGCAACACCAGAACTCCAGAGATAAAAAAAAGGCTTAATAAGGAAGCAATAGAGTCAAACTTTCAGAATGACAATCATCTGGGAGACGCTTATCACATTTAGATTGAATTTACGAATGCAAGCATGAAGACTAAATACTTGAAAGTACTTTTAAAAAGTGCAAGACACAAGATTGGGAGCATTTCTTAACAGCTCTTAACATGACTCATGAGCTTCTCTGATGCTAACGGCGCTAAAGGTACAAGTTAAGGCAGAGTACTGTTAGAGCTGGGTTTACCTGAAGAGACACCAGAGCGTAGGTACTGTACTTCAGCAACAACGTTGTCGATGCTGTGGCAGCGTTGTCATTTGCAACCGCCATATGAGTGCAGAGCCATGGCTGTGAGCTCGCTCACATGCACAAAAACAAAACCAAGCAGAGAAGCTACGATTACAACACACAAAGAGGAAGTGCACCATAAGTATTTGCTCAGGTAAAAACATCACTAGTACATAGCAAAGAGTTCTTTGCCGCCATATTAATACTCTGAATGTCATACACAGGTCCTATCTATTGGTCATTTCATAGACTTTAGACCAGAGCCAAATGTGATTCATAACTTCAATAAGGTTTTTTGTTCGTTAACAATCCAAAACTTTCAATTACAATGAAACGGT